>NC_052320.1:15591563-15749063 GCF_016432855.1 Salvelinus namaycush
GCAGGGTAAAAACTGCAGGCTGCAGCAGACCCCTGTTCAGGAGTAGATACAACTATATCAGTGTAACATGTTCTTATGGGCTGTTCAATTATAGAAAAAGGAAATCACCTACCAACAATAGGTAACCGTTTCCATTTGAGGTAAAAAATTTGAAATGTTTTGTCATGTTCCCCACCGCTCGCACCGGCAGGCCTCGCGGCTATGCACCCATGCTGGAGGATAATGGGGTACTGTGGTCTCCACTACAGAGTGCATGCTCAATGCAGCATTTGGCCAGGTCAGTGTCCTAGGGAGGGAGGCAGCACGGCCCTCCACTCACACATGCCCACCTCTGCTGCCACTTCTCTAACCAACCCAGTGCTTTGTCCTGTTCCCCTGCCCACACCCCATATATTACCAATTGCTCTGAGTGGTGTGTTAGTATCCCAGCTACAGCCACTCCTGTCACGTCTCTCATCATAAACCACTGATCCCCCATACAAACCCTTTCCACCCCCACCCTCTGCACCGGCACACACATTCCCACTAACAGGTGCCTCCTCGTCAGGCAACTCAGAACAATGGAAACAACCTCTCTGTCTCAGCAAATTCCATTGATGATCACAAAGCAAAAAAATAACTCAAATTCTCTCCCTTTTGTTTTGATGTTTACTGACGACTCAATGTTTCCTCTGTGCTGTCATTTTGATACCCAACTATTCTCTGCTCTGCTATCCTCTCATCTCGCTGGTATTTGATCTCACAAAATCACAAGAAATTTGGGGAAGTTCAAAGCATCCGCTGAAAATGGATGCGGTTCTCATCAAACCAAGATGTCCTGTATCCTCCCCACCCTTCATCCAGGTCTTTTCCTTATGGTTGAGGGGTTCTTAGGGCAAACTATTTCTCCCCTCTACCCCTGTAGTTGTCTCCCCTCCCTGAGAGAACTCTCCACCAATCGGAGCCTGGACAACCTGGACTGCCTGGTGAGCCCGTGTGAGCCCCCGATGGCCATGCGGCATTGGGACGATCGCAGAGACTACCACCAAGGCTATGCTACCCTGGGCAGGGCCATGATGAGCAGTGGTCAGGTATGTACTGTAAATGCACTCTCCCTATTCACTCATTACACTCTTTATCAGGGTCTCAAACAGGCCTGTCAGTGTGTGTAGGAATAGTACCCCCATACAACAAACACATCATAACAGTTTGACAGATACATGTAGGCATAATTAACTAATAAAAGTACTACTGTATTAAATGAATTATTCATAAAGAATGCCCTCAGACAGTGCAAAGACAAGCCTCAAGCCTGAAACAACAACCAGAAATGAGTGGGATGTTGACAGCCGAATCCTCTATTTCTGTGACTGCAGGCAGGGATAGAACATTTCAGATTATGTGTGAGACGCTGATTGGTTAAACATCCAGTAAGCCAGTAGAGACAAGAACAGGAATGATGCTTGAAAGTAATTTTCAGAAGTTAAGACTGGGACATGAGCCTCCTTCTAATCCTGAGGACATTCTGTTTTTATCAAAACCAGCAGACTCCTTTCAGATGGAACATCCGGAGCCACCTTTGCTCATGGAGTTAAAATGGCATAATATGACAGATGACAACAATGGAATTGCCCTCTTTACCTCACAGGAAGCTTTTTTTATTATGATATTTCAGTAAATGAATTTGGGAGATGACAGTAAAATCTGTTTTGGGACAAAAGCAAGTATTTTCTGAATGAACTGCAACGTTTTATCAGGATTGATATCTGATGGATTATGATGGCTGCCTTAGCAGGAGAAAAGGCTTCAAAGGATCTGCATTGTTGTACATGGAGGTAAATGCACATAAAATCAAATATAGGAAAGGTTGTAACACATCGATGCCTTTTCCTTCAAGTATTTTCACTGGGCATAAAAAGGAGTACAGACATGATCAGTTTACATGCTAAAATTATAGACCCGGAAAGATGGTTTCAAGATGGTAATAATCATTCCAAAACCATGATAAAAAGTATTGCAAGATTCAAACGGATCAAATAACGGATAAGCAGCAACCAAGGAATAGGCTCTTATTTGTAAAAATCATGGAATGGTGTGAAGTTTCATCATTTGATTTACATGAAGTTTCAGAATGGATTTTGAATACTGAGCATCCATGTTACATCCCCTTTCTTTCTTGGGGGACACAATGATGACCATGTGCCAACTCTGGCACCAGCCTCCTCCTCTCACACTGCAATGAAAAGCAGGATGAACAAACAGAGACTCCACCTGCTACCAACATCATTAAAACCTTGAACATCACAGCAGCCTGGCATAGAAGACTGGGGTATAATAAGCTATCGTTGTTCCTCCTTCTCCACTCTGGCACTGTTTGAACTGAAACAAGCCTTTATCCCAGGACGGACTGGTGAAGTTGACTCAGCTGGTCTGTCTCTACAATACCTTGTCCCTGTTCAACCTATCCCTGGCCCTGGGCTACATAGATGTACTATGATATATTCCTGCTGATGAATCTGCTGTTATGTGAACATGTCATGTTGTCAACGCCAGAGACTGGAAATGTCCTACACCAATAAACGTCTTGTAGATCATTAGCACCGCTGAACTGAGCAAAACCAGACACCACCATTACCACTACGACTATGATGTGGAGAGAGTGAACAGCTTGTAGTGGGAGGCTGCTGGTGCCTCAGTAGCAGTGATTGTATTAGCTCCTGGCATGAGGAGTAAAGTGAAATCTGACGCTGCTGGCTTATCATCACTGATTAAACATTCTGTGTGGTATTTCACATTAGATACAGTAGAGTGAGTACACTGATTATCAGGGGACACAAAGCTCAAACAGAATATTTAAATAATGAGATGTATTCAACAAGGTCACTGCAGATTTACTTTTTGATCAATTGATTTCATTAAGTAGAATCGTAAACGTGCATGATAACTCCTGTACCCATTTTCCTCTAGAGATAGTAAAAATGTCCATTATCAGTGCATGAGTTTCTTTGGTAAATCAAACAGTCCTTTTGATTGGGCTCTCGTGAGCTGAGACGAACAGTATCCTTCACACTCTCTGACCATACACCACCACCTTACTCCAGCAGCATGCCCCGTCACCCGAGACTGGCACTGCTTTCGCCTCACAGGCGGCGGAGATCTAGTGGTCGCCTAAGTCCCCGCCCCCGCCCCCAACTTGTCAACCTGCACGTGTCCTTTCAGGTGTGTGGGCAGGGCTGTGGGCGCTCGCTGTACTGCGAGGCGGAGTCCCAGGCGGTGGAGGCTCTGGACCTTCCCACGCCGACGTACTTCCGCTCCCGCAGCCACAGCTACCTGCGGGCCATCCAGGCTGGCTGCTCCCAGGATGAGGACACCGCCTCAGTGGACTCTGATTCACCTCCACCCACCACCACCGGCTGCACCCATATCTCCAGCACCAGTGAGTATACTGTACTGTTCAGTATGGGCGTGGGCTGGGCACTGGGGATTGGACAAACAAAGCTTTTATGCCTTTACTGTAGGACCTTATCATCCTTTTTAGGACCTTATCATCCTTTTTAGCACGATTCATGAATCATTTAGTATCTCCAAGTTAAGGACTATGATGTAAGATTCTCACATGCATTGATGTATTTTCAAATCCAGCAGGGAAAATGTATATGAAGGGTGTGAGGGACTGTACTTCTTACACTGTAAGGGGTATGAACTCAGTGGCGTGCGTGCGCGCGCACACACACACACACACACACACACACACACACACACACACACACACACACACACACACACACACACAGAGGGCAAGACAGATTTGGTCTCTGGCTGGTGGCACTGAATGGCCTACCAGCCCAGTGTGAAAGTAGACATTGTAGAGGGAGGTGATGCAGCAAGACTGGACTGGTGCCAGCTAATTCATCCATACCCATTACACAACAGTGAGCAGGGGGATATGCTGTCTGGTGATACATCATGGTGAGTTTGCACACCTGGGTCTCACACACACACAGTGCTGCGGATGTTTTCCATGTATGAGAAAAAAACTTCTCAAATATCAAGCCAGTTCACAGATGTGGGTGGTCTCAGATAGTGGTCTGTCCACTGCTGGAGGCTGTGAACCATTATGAATAGACCATTTTGAATATTCAAAAGTGTCAATCTGAACATTAGACCTGTAGTTCATTCAAATACATGTATAATTTGACAGATCGAAGTAACATGTTCCATTTCATCGAACAAATTTTGCACTCTTGCGCGTTTGTCTTTTCTTACAAGCACTGATTTCTGTTGATATCTGCTGAGGAACGTTTTACTTGCAAATCACTGCGGTCACGGCTAGAAGGTTTTGTTAAATTTAGACTTTGAATCAGATTCAGATGATACTTTTTGTAGCAGGTTAGGATACTTCACGCAGCAGGTTAGGATAATTACCATAGCAGGTTAGGGACATGGTTAGGAAAATGCTTAGGGTTAACTAAAATGCAGAACAATTCAACTTTTGACGTTAATTTGACAAAAGCTGGATCCCGTTTAGCCATGACCAATAACTGTTCTGAATACATCCAAAACGTAAATATAGAGGCGGGAACCTACACGACCAAGCCGGGGAAATCGTAGACACAAAAAACAGACACAGATATTATCCAATGGCCGTTAAGAAACCCGTGTCGTGGACCAAAAAGGCGGGGAAACGTGACGCCCTTTGTTGACTGGAGATTTAAACCAATCCTGTTCGTCTATGGTGAGATTGATGACCATCGACATCCAATGGCGTTGTAATGTGTGCCAGTCTGCAAAAGGTGGACTCCAATCCCTTACTTCAAGGGTGTGTCCCTTTTGATTCCTTTCTTCAAGGAACGTTGTGTGACCAGTTAGAATTAGCACAGTAGCGTATGCCTCTGTCTATTAAAACAACCTCGAATGAATGAATAGAAAATACGGATTTATTGACTCGCTTTTATCAAAGTAAGCTTAAATATTGCATAATGTACACGTGTCTGCACTGAGATTTGGATCGATTGGTATTGATCGTCGTTAGCGACGAACGCTAGCTTAATTAATAACTTCCCTGTCTAACGTGGATGAGAGGAATCGCCCTGCTTCTGGGATCCACGTACTGAAGGTAACGTTAGCTAGCGATGTTACACTAGGTTAGGGAGCTAAATCTCCACGACTCGTACAAACGCTTTCTTCATTCCACTGCTAGTATTCATTTTTTGTCGTGGTAATCAGTTAGCTATCGTTATTAGCAGGTGACAATTTGTAGCGAATAACGTTACACAATCAATCCAGCACCCGATAATGTCTTTGGTGTAGCTAATGTTAGCTAGATCAGGGTTTCCAAAACTCGGTCCTCACCTCATGCTGGTGCACATTTTATTTTTTATTTTTTTGCCGTAGCGCTAGACAGCTGATTCAAATAGCCAACTCATCACCAAGCTTTGATTATTTTAATCAGCTGTGTAGTGGTAGGGCAAAAACCCAAAGGTGCCCTCAGGACCGAGTTAGGGGAAACCCTGAGTTACGTTAGATAGCTAATGTTAGCGATACCTGACAGCACCCGCCTTGTTAACGAGCTAACGTTACTGTAGCTAGCTACCAGCACCCCATCATTGCAAGCAGAGTGGATAGTTAGTTGGCTAGTCGCGCAGTCAACCACAGGTTGAATCACCAAATTAGAAATGCAGCTAAAACTAGATAGGAACTGTCAGATAGCCATCGAACGTTATTTAGGTAACGTTAATGTTAGCTACCAACTAGCTACGTTAACATATTTGGTGAGTTTGGAGAGAGACGGGTAAACTTAAATTACTAGTTTCAGGTCAGACATTTTTACACCAGTCATTTTTCCAGCTTCGAACTCACCAAATTGTGACCATGATATTGATGATCATATGATCTAGCTAGTAATATCCAGCTAACGTTAGATCCCGTGGCTGCATCATCCAGTCAAGGTAGCTAAAAAGCTTGTTTAACCTACCATCTTGTTTATTCTGCAGTTTGTTTATCATAAGAGATATGTGTGGTTGCTAAGTAGTAAGACCTCACCCGTGCCACGGATCTACCTCCTTGCCAAATGTTTTAATGCATGTATTTGTTTGTTTTTATTGCTATGGTGAAAGAGAAGGTGGATAGTTGGAGATTTGTGAGCCAACCAGAAATGAATCAAGTATGTATTGTAAACTAGACTAATTCAAAACAAACTGTTATGGTTAGAAGTCGACCGATTATCATAATCGGTGACCTCTATTAGCAGGCAATATTAACTAAATATGCAGGTTTAAAAATATATACTTGTGTATTGATTTTAAGAAAGGTGTTGATGTTTATGGTTAGGTACACGTTGTGGTGCAACGACAGTGCTTTTTTCGCGAATGCGGTTGTTAAATCACCTGTTTGGCGAAGTAGGCTGTGATTCAATTATAAATTAATGCACCGCATCGATTATATGCAACGCAGGACAAGCTAGATAAACTAGTAATATCATCAACCATGTGTAGTTAACTAGTGATTATGTTAAGATTGGTTGTTTTTTATAAGATAAGTTTAATGCTAGCTAGCACCTTACCGTGGCTCCTTGCTGCACTCGCATAACAGGTAGTCTCCTCGTGGAGTGCAATGTAATCGGCCACAATCGGTGTCCAAAAATGCCGATTACCTAATTTGTTATGAAAACTTCAAATCGGCCATTCCGATTAATCGGTCGACGTCTAGTTATGGTGCATTTTCATGACTCTTCGTCAGATGTCACTATTTCAAGAGGAATCCCACGTCTCTCTTTTTTTTTTTAAAATAGCATTTTGTCTCTAAAGGCCATTTATTGTCTGGATTCTGAGTATACAATCAATAATTGAACAGCTTCCGGACAATGTGCTAATTTAAGTGCTTTGCAGTTAAACAGCTGGACCTTTTATGAGAGGCTTGAATCTGTGCTCTGTATACCAGGGACCATGGTAGCACCCCTGACTTTGTTTAGCTTGAAAGTTGTTGTAGGGCTGGGATCAGATGGCCAATCATTCATAGGCTTCAGATAACACATGGTCAGCACATGAATACACAGACATTGAGTCACATGCTCTGGCAATACACACAGGCTGGCTGTACACACACTCATTGATGAGGTCATTGGTGAGTCAGTGGGTGGAGTCACTATAGTTACATGACAATTTTCAAACAGACATTCTCAAGGGATGAGTAGTAAAATGACTGTGCTACAGAGAAATGAATAGAGAACAGTACAATGATGCAACCCCTCAGAGTCTGCAAGTCCTTGGTATTTGTTTTGGCAGAATCCTGTTGTATTCAAGTGACCAATCTGTAAGAATTGGGTCACAAGGAGGATCTCTTGCATCCATGGTGTCATAGTTCAATCTCAACAGCTCCACCTGTGTAATCTTGACAATGTAATACCGCTCATGTAGCTGGTCACGACACACACAGCCATACAAATGAGGGTCGCCCAATCCTACAGTATGTGTTGAACACAAGATTAAAAGGGGTTAGGGGAAGTGTGTTTGTGTGTTCTTGAGCAAAAGTGACATTCTGTCTGTTGTTGTAGAAGGATTTTCCTTGCTGTAGTAGTCTGGTAACACACCGCTCCAGTCCCACCCGAGCCCCTTCCTCTTGACACCTGACAGGACTGATTCCGGGTATTTACCTCAGCTAATTAGGCTTTCCACCAAGCTGGCACCAATCCCCACAGGGCACAGGGTGGTCTGGAAACTCCACAGGACGTCATTAGCGTTTTAATACCTTCCTGGAGTAACACCACTGTGACTGACTGGACGGACCACTTCAAGCAGCCCCCAACACTTGTGCTGTAAGAGAGTAGAACTAGTTTGTTCTAAACCTGTTTTTGTGGGGCGGGCAGATATTTTAAAGTATTTTTCCAGTTAAGTGATTTGACTGGTTACTTAGTTTGTGGACAGCTGTTTCCAGTCTTTGCATGGAGAGAGGCTGTAGCTTGTTGTTGCACTCATCATAAACTAGAATTACCATTGGTGTTTATATTCTAACCACTCTCTTTGTAAACCATTGCTGTATTGTGTGTTTTTTGTCTGTCTTCCTGTTGGTGTATTCTTGGGCTGCCCTGTCCAGTCTGCCTGCCTCTGTCTCTGAGTAGCACTACTCACCATTAGCCCTGTCCAGCCTGTCTACATTTTTGTTTCTCACCAGCCCTGTCTATCCCCTCTGGTCTTGGACCACCAGCCTAGTTCTCCAGCAGCCTGTCACCTTGCTACACAGTCACTATAATGCTGTTAATCTGGGGCTGATCCAACCCTTTGCCGTGTGCAGATTAGGAGCACTTAAACACTTGCAGGAGCACCTATTAAAAGTAGGGCTGTGACTGTCATGGAATTTTGGATGACTGATAAGGTCGGCCAAATGGGCATCGTTGTACCATTTAGAATAGAAAAAGAATCATTCAAATAATAATTTTAAAGGTGCACATTTTCTCTTCTCCTAACTGCATGTGCTGCTGAAGCAGAAGTCTCCTTTGCTACAATACCTTTCTTGGTTCAGCAAGGAGCAACATAGTGTCATCACGTTGTAGATAGGGCTGGGAATGGATGGGGACCTCACAATACAATATCACTATACTTAGGTGCTGATACAATAGGTATTGCAATTTTATATGTATTGCGATTTGATGTTTAGAAAAAAAAGTATGTGTACTCCTGCTTGTCTATCATCTCATCTCCTAAATCATGGGCATTACTATGAAGTTAGCCCCCCCCTTTGCTGCTATAACAGTCTACTCTTCTGGTAAGGCTTTCCACTAGATGTTGGAACATTGCTGTGGGGACTTGCTTTCATTCAGCCACGGTCATTTGTAAGGTCGGGCACTGATGTTGGGCGATTAGGCCTGGCTCGCAATCAGTGTTCCAATTCACCCCAAAGGTGTTCGATGGGGTTGAGGTCAGGACTCTGTGCAGGCCAGTCAAGTTCTTCCACACCGATCTTGACAAACCATTTCTGTATGAACCTCGCTTTGTGCACAGGGGCATTGTTATGCTGAAAAAGGAAAGGGCCTTCCCTGAACTGTTTTCTCAAAGTAGGAAGCACATAATCATCTAGCATGTCATTGTATGCTGTAGCGTTAAGATTTCCCTTCACTGGAGCTAAGGGGCCTAGCACGAACCATGAAAAACAGCCCCAGACCATTATACATCCTTCACCAAACTATACATTTGGCACTATGCATTGGGGCAGGTAGTGTTCTCCTGGCATCCGCCAAACCCAGATTCCTCAGAGACCTAATGACGCCGACGGACAGGGCTGCTGTACTTTTAGCTCTTAGGAAACTTTGCAGTATTTTGTTTTTATGTGTTATTTCTTTGTTATTACATACAGCCGGGAAGAACTTTTGGATATCAGTGCGGTGGTAACTCACCAGCATTACGACCAGGAATACGACTTTCCCGAATCGGATCCTTTGCTCGTACCCTCCAGGGAAATTTAACTGATTCCAGAGGCTGTTCCAAAACACTGCCTGCAGGAAAGAGGTACTTGGAGTGCACTTTGTCTGATTTAGGAGGCACACACACCACCCACCGCTTCTGAGTATATTACTCGCTAATGTTCAGTCTCTGGATAATAAAGTTGACGAGCTCAGGGCGACGATTTCCTTCCAGAGAGACATCAGGGGATTGTAAACATACTCTGTTTCACAGACACATGGCTCTCAGGGATATACTGTCTGAGTCCGTTCAGCCAGTTGGGTTCTCAGTTCATTGCGCAGACAGGAATAAATATCTCTCAGTGAAGGAGGAGGGCGGGTGTGTATGTTTCATGATTAACTACTCATGGTGTGATTGTGTTAACGTACAGGAACTCAAGTTATTTTGTTCACCTGACCTAGAATACCACAATCAAATGCCAACCGTATTACCTCCCAAGAGAATTTCTCTTCGGTTGTAGTTACAGCCATGTATATTCCTCCTCAAACCGATACCATGACAGCCCTCAAAGAACTTCACTGGACTTTATGCAAACTGGAAACCACATATCCTGAGGCCGCATTTATTGTAGCTAGGGATTTTAACAAAGCAAATTTGAGGAAAACGTTACCGAAGTTCTATCAACACATTGACTGTAGTACTTGCGCTGCTAAAACACTCGACCACAGCCACTCCAACTTCCGAGATGCCTACATGGCCCTCCAATGCCCTCCCTTCGGTAACTCTGATCACGACTCCATTTTGCTCCTCCCTTCCTATAGTAAGAAACTCAAACAGGAAGTACCCGTGCTAAGGACTATTCAACGCTGGTCTCAACAATTGTAATCCACGCTTCAAAATTGTTTTGATCACGCGGACTGGCATATGTTCCGGGGAGCCTCCGAGAACAACATAGACGAATGCACTGATACGATGACTGAGTTTATCAGGAAATGTTGTACCCACTATGACAATTAAAACCTACCCTAACCAGAAACCGTGGATACATGGCAGCATTCACACAAAACTGAAATTGCGAACCACCACATTTAACCATGGCAAGGTGACTGGGAATATGGCCGAATACAAACAGTGTAGTTATTCCCTCCTTAAGGAAATCAAACTTGCTAAACGTCAGTGTAGAGACAAAGTGGAGTCCCAATTCAACTGCTCAGACATGACATATGTGGCAGGGTCTACAGACAATCACGGACTACAAAGGGGAAACAAGCTACGCGAGGACACAGTCTTGCTTCCGGACAGGCTTAAACACCTTCGCCCAGGCTTAAACACCTTCGCCCAGGCTTAAACACAGTGCCACCCGCTGCTAATGACTGTGGGCTCTCCTTCTCCGTGGCCAACGTGAGTAAGTCATTTTAAACGTGTTAACCCCTGCAAGGCTGCTGGCCCAGACGGCATCCCTAGCCGCGTCTTCAGAGCATGCGCAGACCAGCTGGCTGGAGTGTTTACAGACATATTTAATCTCTCCCTATCCCAGTCTGTTGTCCCCAGATGCTTCAAGATGTCCACCATTGTTCCTGTACCCAAGAAAGTAAAGGTAACTTAACTAAATGACTATCACCCTGTAGCACTCACTTCTGTTATCGTGAAGTGCTTTGAGAGACTAGTCAAGGATCATATCAACTCTACCTTACTTGACTCCCTAGACCCACTTCAATTTGCTTACCGCCCAAATAGATCCACAGACGATGCCATCGCAATGCACACTGCCCTGTCCCATCTGGACATGTGGAATACCTATGTAAGAATGCCGTTACTTGACCATAGCTCAGCATTCAACACCATAGTACCCTCCAAACTCATCATTAAGCTCGAGGCACTGGGTCCCAACCCCGCCCTGTGCAACTGGGTCCTGGACTTTCTGAAGGGCTGCCCCCAGGTGGTGAAGGTAGGAAACAACATCACCACTTTGCTGATCCTCAACATTGGGGCCCCACAAGGATGCATGCTCAGCCCCCTCCTGTACTCCCCGTTGACCCACGCCTCCAACTCAATCATCAAGTTTGCAGACGACACAACAGTAGTAGGCCTGATTTAACAGGCAATGTCAAGACAGCCTACAGGTAGGAGGTGAGGGCCCTGGGAGTGTGGTGCCAGGAAAATAACCTCTCACCCAACTTCAACAAAACTGAGGAGCTCATCATGGACTTCCCCCTATCCACATCAACAGGACCACAGTGGAAAAGGTGGAAAGCTTCAAGTTCCTCGGTGTACACATCACTGACAAACTGAAATGGTTCACCCACACAGAAAGTGTGGTGAAGGCACAACAGCGCCTCTTCAACTTCAGGAGGCTGAAGAAATTTGGCTTGTCACCTAAAACCCTCACAAACTTTTAGAGATGCACAATTGAGAGCATCCTGTATCACCACCTGGTATGGCAACTGCACCACCCGCAACCGCAGGGCTCTCCAGAGGGTGGTGCAGTCTGCCCAAAGCATCCCCAGGGGCAAACTACCTGCCCTCCAGGACACCTACACCACCCGATGTCACAGGAAGGCCAAAAATATCATCAAGGACAACAACCACCCGAGCCACTGCCTGTTCACCCCACTATCATCCAGAAGGCGAGGTCAGTACAGGTGCATCAAAGCTGGGGCCAAGAGACTGAAAAACAGCTTCTATCTCAAGGCCATCAGACTGTTAAACAGCCTTCACTAGCACATTAGAGGCTGCTGCCCTATATACATAGACTTGCAATCACTGGCCACTTTTATAATGGAACGCTAGTCACTTTAATAATGTTTACATATTTTGCATGACTCATCCCGTATTTATATACTTATTTTATTATACTGTATCTTAGTCTATGCCGCTCTGATGTTGCCCGTCCAAATATTTATATATATTCTTAATTCCTTTACTTTAGATTGTGTGTATTGTTAGATACTACTGCACTGTTGGAGTTAGAAACACAATTTCGCTACACCCACAATAACATCTGCTAAACACGTGTATGTGACAAATAAAATTGGATTAGATTTGACTTCCAGATTGTGAAACGTGATTCATCACTCCAGAGAACACGTTTTCACACTCGAGCTGACGCTTGGCATTGCGCATGGTGATCTTAGGCTTGTGTGCGGCTGCTCGGCCATGAAACAAAACATTTCATGAAGCTCCCGACCAAAGTTATTGTGCTGACGTTGCTTCCAGTGGCAGTTTGAAACTCAAATCAGATGTTATTTGTCACATGCGCCGAATAAAACCGGTGTAGATCTTACTGCTTACTTACAAGCTCTTAACTTCTCTGGGATAGGTGGGACGGTAGCGTCCCACTTGGCCAAAATCCAGAAAAAATGTAGCGCGCCAAATTCAAATATTACTATAAAAATCAATATTTCATGAAATCACACATGAAAGACACCAAATTAAAGCTACACATGTTGTGAATCCAGCCAACATGTCTGATTTCAAAAAGGATTTACGGGGAAAGCACAACAAACAATTATGTTAGCTCAGTACATAGCCACAGAAAAAAACTGCCATTTTCCCAGCAAAAGATAGTCACAAAAGCGGAAATAGAGATAAAAATGAATCACTAACCTTTGATGATCTTCATCAGATGACACTCATTGGACATCATGTTACACAATACATTTATGTTTTGTTCGATAATGTGCATATTTATATCCACAAATCTCGGTTTACATTGGCGCCATGTTCAGAAATGCCTCCAAAATATCCGGAGTAATTGCAGAGAGCCACGTCAAATAACAGAAATACTCATCATAAACTTTGAAAGATACATGTTTTACACATAATTAAAGATACACTTGTTCTTAATGCAACCGCTGTGTCAGATTTTTTAAAAACTTTATGTAAAAAGCACAGCATGCAATAATCTGAGACGGCGCTCAGATTTAACAACATTTCTCCGCCATGTTGGAGTCAACAGAAATACGAAATTACATCATAAATATTCCCTTTGATTAAGTTCATCAGAATGCACTGCCAGGAATCCTAGTTCCACAATAAATCGTTGTTTTGTTCGGTAATGTCCATTACTTATGTCCAATTAGCTACTTTTGCTAGCATGTGTAGTACACGTGTCCAAACGCTCACGCAGATGCAGGCAAACGTCGGACGAGAACTTCAAAAAGTTATATTACAAGTCGAATAAACTGGTCAAACTTAGTAGTGAATCAATCTTCAGGATGTTATCATTTATAGCCAATAAGGTTCCAACCGGAGAATTCTTTTCAGTCTCTATAAGTAATGGAACGCATGGCAATATCATGAGGAAAGCGTGTGACCAAGAACTGGCAATCTGCCAGACCAATGACTGAAACACCTCCCATCCGGCCCCACATCACACTAGAGGCTTCATTCAGCATTCTACAGACTGTTGACATCTAGTGGAAGGCGTAGGAAGTGCAAACATATCCATATATTACAGGGTATTGAATATGCGATGACTTTAACATCGACCAGTCTCAGAATGTTCACTTCCTGTTTGGATTTTTTCTCAGGTTTTTGCCTGCCATATGAGTTCTGTTATACTCACAGACATCTTTCAAACAGTTTTAGAAACTCCAGAGTGTTTTCTATCCAATAGTAATAATAATATGCATATATTAGCATCTGGGACAGAGTAAGAGGCAGTTCACTATGGGCACGCAATTCATCCAAAAGTGAAAATGCTGCCCCCTATATCAAAGAAGTTAACCAACAATGCAGTTCAAGAAATAGAGTTAAGAAAAAGTAGTAACACAATAAAATAACAATAACGAAGTTATATACAAGGGGTACTGGTACCGAGTCAATGTGCAGGGGTACAGGTTAGTCGAGGTCATTTGTACATGTAGGTAGGGGTAAAGTGAGTATGTATAGATAATAAACAGCGAGTAGCAGCTTTGTAAAAACAAAGGGTGGGTGACAATGTAAATAGTCCGGGTGCTAGATATTTGATGCATTATTTCTAAGTGGAAAAAAGTGAATGAAAAACGAGTCGTCTCTTGTTGAATGACAATACTTTATTGAAGAATCCCTACTCTTTACCAATCACCGACCAAGGGGCGTAGACTTCGGCTTGCCTGGAGAAACATTTTTGTGTGGCCGAACAGCTGAAAAAAACCTTTTCCAAAGGCCAAAAAGAAGAAAAACAGCACAATGTCGTCGAATATGCACAAACTCTTCTGAAATGTTTAGGCTGGGAAGCATGCGGATGCTTTTAGTGCAGACAGGAAGAGATGCAGGAAGCAGCTCTGGAGTCATCAGACCAAGGTCCCATTCAGTGGGGTGCAACGGCATACAGGTTCAGAGAAAGAACATGCATGTTTCTTTTTTTCTATTTGCAGTGTTTAGAATTTATTGTGTCCTCCAGGTTGGGAAACAGCCAAATCAGCACCATGTCTCATCTGCCCACTGAGGTAAGTTTGCTTAATTAACACACATCTCAACTGGTAGGATGAGGGTTTCACAAAAATAAGACCAACAGTAATTAAACCATGTTAAATCCCACTGCAATCTCAGAGACTGATGTCCCAAGATGGCAGAGAACAGTGAACTTATTATTATTATTTTTTAAATCTATGGTTACGAACAGAGTGTGTATTACATTGACAAGATAGTGACTGGTCTAACAATGGATTTACATGTCCTCAGATGTAAGGCAGGTGGGAGGAGGCGAGATCAGGTGGGACCATTTTAGCCAATGTGAGAGCAGATACTCGTGTGAACAACAGGCCATCGAGAGGAATGGATAAAGGACTCATCTTTGTATCTGTGCTATTATAGCGTCTGTGACAACATGGGCAGTGCCATTGAGGCAATCTCCATTTTTAAAAGTAGTACATTTTCTTCATTGGCTGATTGCTCCCAACTCATAAGAATTCCCACCCAGTTGACTATTTTAAAATGGTGGAAGGCCTCATGGGCAACGTCCATGCTATAACAGGTTATATTCATGAGTCCTCAACGGGCACAACTCCGATAAAGTCATTTTTGGTTTTATTTGCCGAAAAGCCTTGTGCGTCCACCTATTGCGTTCGTAACAACCTAACCATTACAAAACTTCTATTCAACCAAATAAGCCTCACGTAGCAAATGACCAATTATACTGAACAAAAATATAAACGCAACATTCAACAATTTCACTGAGTTACTGGTCATATAAGGAAATCAGTCAATTCATTAGTCCCCAATCTATGGATTTTGCATGATTGGGCAGGTGCCCAGCCAATCAGAATATGTTTGGGGCTTATTGAAGACGCAAATACTCCTCAATTTCATCAGCTGTCCGGGTGGCTTCTTCTTTAAGAGGCTCCTCTGTCCTCCACTCGTTACCTGTATTAATGGCACCTGTTTGAACTTGTTATCAGTATAAAAGACACCTGTCCACAACCTCAAACAGTCACACTCCAAACTCCACTATGGCCAAGACCAAAGAGCTGTCAAAGGACACCAGAAACAAAATTGTAGACCTGCACTAGGCTGGGAAGACTGAATCTGCAATAGGTAAGCAGCTTGGTTTGAAGAAATCAACTGTGGGAGCAATTATTAGGAAATGGAAGACATACAAGACCACTGATAATCTCCCTCGATCTGGGGCTCCACGCAAGATCTCACCCCGTGGGGTCAAAATGATCACAAGAACGGTGAGCAAAAATCCCAGAACCACACGGGGGGACCTAGTGAATGACCTGCAGAGAGCTGGGACCAAAGTAACAAAGCCTACCATCAGTAACACACTACGCCGCCAGGGACTCAAATCCTGCAGTGCCAGACGTGTCCCCCTGCTTAAGCCAGTACATGTCCAGGCCCGTCTGAAGTTTGCTAGAGAGCATTTGGATGATCCAGAAGAAGATTGGGAGAATGTCAGATGAAACCAAAATATAACTTTTTGTAAAAACTCAACTCGTCGTGTTTGGAGGACAAAGAATGCTGAGTTGCATCCAAAGAACACCATACCTACTGTGAAGCATGGGGATGGAAACATCATGCTTTGGGGCTGTTTTTCTGCAAAGCGACCAGGACGACTGATCCGTGTAAAGGAAAGAATGAATGGGGCCATGTATCGTGAGATTTTGAGTGAAAACCTCCTTCCATCAGCAAGGGCATTGAAGATGAAACGTGGCTGGGTCTTTCAGCATGACAATGATCCCAAACACACCGCCCGGGCAACGGAGTGGCTTCGTAAGAAGCATTTCAAGGTCCTGGAGTGGCCTAGCCAGTCTCCAGATCTCAACCCAATAGAAAATCTTTGGAGGGAGTTGAAAGTCTGTGTTGCCCAGCAACAGCCCCAAAACATCACTGCTCTAGAGGAGATCTGCATGGAGGAATGGGCCAAAATACCAGCAACAGTGTGTGAAAACCTTGTGAAGACTTACAGAAAACGTTTGACCTCTGTCATTGCCAACAAAGGGTATATAACAAAGTATTGAGAAACTTTTGTTATTGACCAAATACTTATTTTCCACCATAATTTGCAAATAAATTCATTACAAATCCTACAATGTGATTTTCTGGATTTTTATTTCTCATTTTGTCTGTCATAGTTGAAGTGTACCTATGATGAAAATTACAGGCCTCTCATCTTTTTAAGTGGGAGAACTTGCACAATTGGTGGCTGACTAAATACTTTTTTGCCCCACTGTAGCTGATTGTAATTTGTGTTTATTTAATTTTTTTATTAGCGATTGATTGGCACGTTGGCTAATAGGACTGATGGTAAAGGTAGATTACCCACTCGGCGACGGATCCTTAAAAGGCACCTGGCTCTTCGTCAACGATACCGCCGTCTCTTTCTCCTGCGAATGGCGGGGATGAGGGCCTTGTCGGCCGTCTGAAGTAATTCCTTCCCGCCTGACTCGTTGAAGATAAAGTATTCCTCCAGTATGGGGTGAGTAATCGCTGTACTGATATCTAGAAACTATTTTCGGTCATAAAACACGCTGGCAGAAACATACTAACACAAAATAACTTATAAATAACGCGAAAAACATGCACAATATCACAGTTGGCTGCCGTTTTACGATCCCCGTAACCATCTCCTTTGGCACCATTCTTCAGTACATCATGGACTGCTCCCCATCAGTTATAATCAACAATAGACTGTAAAACGACTTTGTTTCTGATCAAAGTCCAGTTCTGTAATCCACTCATGCCTCATGTGCATTAACATATCCTAGGCCAGACTGGTTTTGCATTGAATGCAAAGTGGAGGTGTGATTCACAAACTCATTCACTAGCAATACTCATGTTATCAGATATCCAAGTGCTCAGTGTTTTCGGATGTTTGTCCCTTCTGATGCCAGCCCTGGATATCTGATGCTGTCTATGAGACCAGTGGGTGGGTAGTAGGGTTGGCACTGCCCCACAGGAGCAGAGGTTCCAGACAGCTTAGTTAATCTAGCCCATAATCACCTCTGGGCAGTCAGCCCATGGTGAAGGGCAGAGCAAGCATGGTTCAGTAATACAAATCACAGCAGGACTGGACAGAGCCTTTCTGCCAATATTATGAATAATAGGTAGTTCTACAGCGTTAGTGCTTAAAAACAGCACTTCCTCTGTCATTGGTGTTACTGATGGATTATGGCCAGATTATGGCCTTTTCTCTGTCATTTGTTTGGTGAGGGAGTAGGCTGTCTGGACTGTGTAGACATGTTTGTGTGGTACACTAGCGAATGCGTACCAGCCACGTAGACATGGGGATCAAGAGGCTTGTAGTACTAAGAAGAACGTGACAACACCGAACACGCCACATTAATTAACTCGTCGGACTCTTGTGTGTCTATGCTGGGCATTTGAGGAATGGGTCCCGTTCTCGGGGAATAGAGGTGTCCTTTTGTCCTCGGCTGGCGCCAGGCCCAGAGCTGAGGCGGTTGCTGCTGTTAGAGCAACGTGTGAGACAGCGCTTCTCTCTGGCCACTGGATTCCACAGGCCTGTTTGTGTGCGTTGGTGACATTTGAATGTTAAATGAAATGGAGCAGCCTGTCATTTGTTGATGACAGATCTCATGTCTACACTTCCCTGTTGCTATAAACAAAGGCTCTTGAAGGATGTTTGGTCACACTAACATTAACCTATATAGGCCAGGCATTGCCCTTTTTATACTGGTGAATCCACTGTGAAATGGACCAAGACACACCCATGTAATAACCCTGTCCTTGTAGTAAAGTTGGTAGGTTATTCCCTACAGTTTCCGGTAATAGTGCTACAAACTTGTTTTTCATTCAGCCTGTGACTGTGTGTTTAGTCATGTGTGGGAGTATACTTGGCGCCCATGTGACTTTGTGAATGTTGTAACTGGACGAGACCAGTGTAATTTTTCTTTCCTCTCCCATTTTCCCAGGCAGACCTATCAGTCCTCTCTCTTTCCAGGATCTGTTGATCCCACCCAGCCACACGGCCAGCTGTTTAAATTAGTGATGGGGGGGGGGGGGATCGATACGGTTACATATTGGGAAATTATTTTTGACGATCGTTTTAACAATGTCGGCATATTTTTTTGTGCTCGTTTTTTTAACCTGACCAAAACGGCAGTATTTTTCTTTCACAGCTTGTTCTCCATCTTCTTTTAAATAGGGAGCCAATTTGTTTTCAGCATTTTAATTTCCATGACCAATCAACTCGTTCTCATGGCTCTCTTGTCCCTCTTCAGTGAACACATGGTGAGCAATATGTTTGGAACATCAAATCGTGGTAAAAAATCACAGTATCAAATCACAATACATATTGAATCGCAATATGTATTGTATCGGCACATAACTATCGGGACCCTGGCAATTCCCAGCCCTAGTTTAAATGGCAACTTATTTCTTACAAAAGGGCCAGCCTCTCCTTTAGTTTGCATTTTTATATCTAGCAGCAGCATATGCCCTGCCTGACCCAGTTTATGGGTTCTCTTTTGAGTTGTATTATGGTAATTACCTCTCTGTTTCACTCAGTAACCCTCCAATCAGTCACTGATGACAAGAACAGGGGCCAGGTCCATCTCAAGCACTAGGCTAGAGTGAAATCCCCTGCTCTTGAGTCAGACCTATTATTTCTCTTGCTGGTAATTCCCTCTTTGACTCCTCTTGGAAATGTTTGCAGTAAGATCCGCCCGGGGAGTGTCATAATTGTTTGTCAGTGTGTTATTGGTATCTCCAGGGGAAATTAGGCTTATTCAGGGTTTTTCTGGATCAAAAAGTGGCTTAGGTGGTGGGTTTGGCAGGGAGCGTGGCAATGGGCACGGTCGGCACAGTTGAATTTGAGAATTCTAGAGGCTCCCCCACAACTTTCCTGCAATTCTCTGAATTTCTCTATTGAGCCAAGATACATTTTTGCAGTTTTAAAGTTAAATCCGTGCAATTCACATTTTCATATTTTGCCATGAGCTGATAGAAAATGTTGCAGTTCTAGAGCAAATTACCAGAAATTCTACATTCTGCCATGGAGCTGAGAGAATTTAGCAGTTTTAAAGATAATTTCCTGAAGTTCTATGCATTTTGTCATGGCTAATGCTGTGTTCTTTTGCTGAAACTGAATATCAAAATCAATACGGGTAAATGCATTGTCTTGGGAATTTTATATTCCCCTGACTGTCTAGCTTTTGTTTTGGTGATTGTTAGTTCTCAAAGACTTTATTATTATTTTTCCTAATATAATATATTTTATACATGCTTTCTGGTTTTAGTCTTAAGTTTACACTGAAAGCGTTTTTCAGATTTTGGACTTTTTTTTTTGTACAGTTTTGAAACCAAGGGTTTCTATGGCAGAAAGTCATGCTTTTCATTCAACAACACAATCAATCTATCTGTGCAGTTTATCAGGAGTAAATGGTTCCCTAAACTATCCTGCTGCTACTTCCATAATGAAGAATAGCGCATTTCCATTGGACACAGAATGTGTCTGACTTTCCCCACTTTATAGTCCCTTGAGAAAGATGATTGGGAGGTTAGGCAGTAGGCACTACTAGGCAGGTAAGGGACTCCCCCAGGGACAGACTGACTGACGTCAATGGAACTGAAACAGCAGGTTTACAGGAAACATGGAGGTGTGTTAGGCATGGGAAAATATGTTTAGGAAAATTGGGTATGTTTTTATTGTATTTTTGAAGTTGCTTTAGAGCAGGCTGTCTTTGATCTGTCCTGTTCTTTTAGAACTCAATTTAGCTGTTGTGGTGGTTCGGTTGGCATTACTTTAATGAACTTCCTGCTTTGTCCTGGTTCAGGTTTCATCTAATGGCACTTCCTTCCTCTTTCCCAGCACTCCCTAGGTGTGTAAGCAGCTCCTGTAAGAAGGGCCCACCTCCGGTCCCTCCGCGCACCACCTCCAAGCCCTACATCTCTGTGACGGTGCAGAGTAGCACAGAGTCAGCCCAGGACACATACCTGGACCAACAGGACCGCCGCAGTGAGGCCAACAGCCAATCAGGACGCAGCAACTCCTCCGATAGCCTCTGCAGCCTGCGTACAGGCAGCCTGGCCAAGGGCTCTCAACCCCGGGCCCCAGCCCCCGTCACTGCCCCTGTTCCTGCCCCAAGGGAATCCCACCCACTTCCCTTCTTCAGCACCACCACAAGTACCGCCACCCAGGTCGAGCCCCAGAATGACACTCTAAACCCAGGCCCCAGCCTCACTCCAGACCAGTCCCTAACCCTTCCAGAGCCTGTTCCCACAAAGAGGAAGCTCTCGTCTATCGGCATCCAGGTGAGCCCAGGAATCAATTTTCTAAATTGACTGTTAGTTCAGCTTTAATGTCTGTGATGCACTGTAATCTGTTGGGAGGATGCTTAGAATGACTGACTAATTCGTTGTAATGGTTGACTCATAGGTGGACTGCGTTCAGCCAATCCAGAGAGCGGTTCAACCGCCCCCCTCGACCAAGTTCCAGTCTATTGGAGTGCAGGTGGAGAACGGCAGGCCGTAAGTCAAATCCTTATCAACACAAGATAATCTCAATCAGCTGATCACTCAATCAGCTGTTCACAGCCACTTGCGGAATAGTCATTTATCATTTTCTAGGGATGATTTTCTAATGATTCACCTATACGCATCGGTCCCGATTCAAATGTTTAAGATGCAAGTGTAGCAGTCCACAGACACCAAACCAATGCAAATTTAGCATGCTGAGCATGCATCGGTCAGAGAACCCGATTTCAAACATTACGAATCGCTGGTTCACACAAATGTTTTGCTCATATTACGTTCTTTCTACCTTCTGAAAATACCTCACATTTCTGGTGACAACTGATGCGTCCTCTGTTAGTGTCAAACTGCATGTAACTGCGTTGACAGTCATTGATCTACAAGTCATTTTGCATGCTGAACAACCCCAGGCAATATCAGTAGTCTAGTCAAACTGCGCACTGTGCCCAGTTTCACCCGCTGACCGACGCGATGTAGGCTACCTTTTCCTGATATTGCACATCTACGTGGCACCTTCGTCGTTCAAATGCTAAAATGCCTTGTATGATACAGTATTAGGCTTTATTAGTTGTGACAACCTGTGTAATTTGCTAGGTTATTGTTATCTAGGCACTGTTTTACCCGAATTAAAATAAGCTACTGGAGACCTGGGGTTGGAACCGACTCAGGGAACAGAACTGAAAACGAGAACATAATGACATTTTTCCATAAACAGAAGCACGAACGAAAGTGATCTAAACTGTAATTTTAAAAGCATGGGAACTGGGCATTTTCCCCCCAGTTCCACAAAAAATAACGAAGTGCCCATGCGCAAAGCCTTCTCTCACTCAGAAACGTATTCCAGTGTCTGCCTGACAGCTGAAAATCTCTGTGTGTGTGGGTTACCTGCCCCTCCCCCTTCTGAAGCATAGTCTACTGACTTTACAAGCCTGATTCAGAAGTTGGGAAGATTTTTAATTGAAGAATAATTTATAAACTTTTTTAATGCTAAGGATACTGTAGTTATCAGGTTTCACATCGGCTTTATTAATTACAAAAAGGCAAGACGTGTTTTTATTTTAATTCTGGTGCCACTCTGCAGACACAAGCTTGTTAGTGAGCTAGCTAACTATCATCTGGCTATACCTGCTGAGCGGAGCTTACGATAGATTTTATTTTGATCAGGTTACATTTTATTTTTTTTAACTCCAATGACCATAATCCATTGCGTAGTCTACTTGTCCGGTCTTTCTTTTATGCCTACTGCGGAAGAGACAAGAATGAACATGAGGGGATATAGAGAGCAGCTGTTGCTTCATGAGGTATCTCTTCCTGAAAATATATGATCTAAGTGATTGATAGTTGGTATTCAGCAGTCCATAAAAGTATGCCTTATTTACTTTGAAGAACTACAAAATAGTTATTTTGTCAGACAGAATAGGCAGCAGATCTGTAGAGATGAGATGACTTGGAATGAAATGATAGTCATCAAATAAACAAATGTAATATACACAACAATTGAAATATTGTATTAAAGTAATATGAATAAATGATGGTTAATAAGTGATAAGCAGTAATGGACATCACTACCATCATGGGACTTTTATTAATTGTTTTATTCTGTGTTACAGCATTCAACTCAAATGATTGCCATTACTTAAAAAAAAAAAAATTGAACCGAAACCAAACCAACCTCAATGTTTTTAAAAGGTTAAACTTTTATTTTTTTATTTTTTATTTAATCAGGCAAGTCAGTTAAGAACAAATTCTTATTTATATTGACAGCCTACACCGGCCAAACCCGGACGACACTGGGGCAGTTGTGCACCGCCCTATGGGACTCCCAATCACGTCTGGTTGTGATACAGCCTGAATTCAAACCAGGGTGTCTGTAGTGACGCCTCTAGCACTGAGATGCAGTGCCTTAGACCGCTGCACCACTCGGGAGCCCAAAGGCACTATTACTAACTCAAACACATAATCTGCAGAAATTATAAGTTAATTAGTGGGTGCTGGTGATATCAGAACCAACGTGGGGAGAGAGAAAACATGGGCAACATTGCGCCCCCCAATCTGATAGTAGTGGGGTGGTAGATGCTTAGTCTCCATTATGGCTCAGATCAGGTGCCTACATACTACACACTAGGGCCAGGATGTTACCAGTATCGCGATACTCGTTACTGTTGTGGCAAGGAAACAAAACACGAAGAGGATTTAGCACACAATATTTTGCATACAGCAGGTTCTTAAAGGACCGCCTAGTAAGGGCCGCTTCGTGTTTTCATTTTTGCCATGGAAAGAATATTGCTATACTGGTATCGTCACAGCCCGAACACTCACACACAAGTCAGCTCAGACAGATCCAGCTCGGACAGATCCAGCTCATGAGCTCCATCAGAAGCACATTTGAATTTTGGATGGAAAATTAATGCATTTATATAACAGATCGTATTGCATCGAACCGAAACGCATCGATTCGTTCTCTAATCAAACCGAATCGTTTCAAACTAAAACGTATCGTTTGTGTATCATATCGGAGCCCATGTATCTAGATGTGTATCAAATCATCTTGAAAGGGAAAGATGCACATCCCTATCATTTTCACATTGGAGACCTTGATGTTTTCAGTTACATTTACTTCACAATCTCTAAATTGAACTGCTTCACATTTGTGTTTGTGCATCTCCTGCTGTGTTCAACCATTACTCATCCATCCATCCACACCCTCTGTAATCCCTATTTCCTCCCTCCATCCCTTAGTCCCTCCCCTCCTGCCCTGGCATGGCTCCAGCCTGTTTGGTCCAGGCAGTTACCAAGGTCACTCAGCAGTCACTCTGAGCTAGCGCTGGCAGCAGTACAGTGTTAGTGTAGCGTCTCTCTGTCTTTCTCTCTCGGTCTGTCTGATTGGTGGCCTTTCTCTTGTTTTGGCTACAGTGGAGGAGGCAGAGTGCTGTGAAGAACTGGCCATTTAAACAGCATAGTACAGAGTAATTCTCCCTAATCACATTGTTTGGACTGTATTGCCCACTTCGTCTGTTCTCCCTATCACTGAACGCTGTAATCTTGTCCTCGCTCTCCCCCTCACTCTCTCGATTCATCTTTCTCTCTCTTTCCTGCATGCTTACTCAGTCACCCTCTCATCATGCCGTCTCTGCCTTTCTCTTTGCCTCTGCAGTAAAAGCAATGTGCTTTCAGCACTCATGTCCTTGATCTATCAGTCAAACTCCACTTCATAATGATGGCTGTCTGTATGCCTGTCGTTGGGAGAGGAAGTCTGACCTAGCACTAATGGCTGAATACAAACTGTCCTTGGTCTATGTATTAACATAAAGTGTGTTCCAATAATCTCTGGACCACAGTAGTCAGAGATTGGGGCAGTGATTTGTGGTCGTCAGGCCCCAAGGTCAACCTTATTACATCCACAGTAAATTATCTCTGAACTGCACCAATACTAATTTGTGTGTGTCCGTCCAGACTCAGCCGGGCCAGCAGCATGGCCTCCAGACAGAACACAGAGACAGAGCCTCAGGACTCTCAACAAGACGCCCATCCCTCAGAAAACAACAGAGCCAACTGCAACAGCCAGCCGGTAGATCCCGCCCCCGCTGCCTCCAACGGTGAGGACAGCGCGATGGCATGGCATCCTCCCAAATATGCCCCAGTCCCGGCCAGAGTGTCTGCCTCCCTCCCAGAGAGAATGGACCCGGCCCTGGACCCCTCCTCCCTGCCCCCTCCAGACCCCAGCTTGGAGAGCGGCAATGGCAGTGTCCAGGGAGATGCACCCCAGCCCGGCACGCCCACCTGCCTCCGGGACGGCAACTGGTTCCTCAAACTACTACAGGCTGAGACTGCACGAATGGAGGGCTGGTGTCAACAGATGGAGCAGGAGACCAAAGACAAGGACATCTCAGAGGAGGGTAAGACACAGTACACCACACTCACACTAACCAGCTAAATGTATACAAGACCATAGACTATACTCATTCTGATAGGCATACAGAGGTTTTTTGGAGAGTAAGACACAGTCTATCATACTCACTCTAAACAGGAGACCTCTATACATTAGACAGAGATACAATCTCCTATCAGTGAATACCTTGTCAGTTCTATGACATGTGGAATTAGTATTGAGATGATGTTCTCATCCTTGAAGCCCTAAGACAATAGACAGTACATATCAGCTCCTGTCTGTTGTGGAGATTGGAGAAGGCAGGACAGGCTCATTTAATGCTAATAGTTAACGGCTAACGCTGCTCATTAACTCCTTCAGTCTAATGGCACTACTGCAGACGAACTCTTTGATCCTCCAAGATCTGGCCCAGGCAGGCAGGTGGATAATATACCTCTGTGTCAGGCAGGTGGATAATATACCTCTGCATTGCAGTTATTGAATGTGTAATGAACAGGATTGACTCCCACATCAGGTTATTCCTCAGCAGACCTGGATTGTATGATCTTACTCATGCAAATGTTAATACTGAAATAAGTGTATAAAAAGTCATTTTTATAACTTTTGGGGGAATACGGGTTAGTAATTTATTCTATGGAGGAAGTGTGTCACCAGCAATGTAAATTCTACACTGTAATGGCAATGGTAATTAAGAACAAAGGTCAGAAATGCCACATAACCATACAATTTTAAGGGCATTTTATATTGCCATTAAAAAATATTGCGCTCTGTGCCCATTTAGAGAACCTGCATGTTGTTGTGATGGCTGACTGGCTGTTGTTTTCTGTGTGTAGTGATGGGGACGATCCGCAGTGCAGTGGGCAGTGCCCAGCTCCTCATAGCCCAGAAGTTCCAGCAGTTCAGAGGACTCTGTGATGAGAACCTGGTGAGTAGTACTAACCCTACAAACGCCCTCATAGCCTGGCACATTTCAATGCACTTTTTTCAGTCTCAGCAGGTTGAGTTGGTTTAGAGCTCCCCCTGGTGTCAAAATACATACATACCAAATGGAGGCATACTTCTTCGAAGCAATGAGGCAACACACATCCATCTCTGTAACGGATGGCTAATATTGATGTTAAATCTGTATTTTCACTGTTTCACTTCCTGAAAGTGAGCCATGGCTGGAAAGGACTGAATAATGTTCTGTAATGTCAGTGTGTCTAGACAAGCCAACTAGCACTGTCCTTCCTGTCACATCCTGTCTGTTAGAATGTGAATGCCAACCCTCGGCCCACAGCCCAGGATCTGGCAGGGTTCTGGGACCTCCTGCAGCTCTCTGTAGAGGACATCAGTGTCAAGTTTGACGAGCTCTGGCAACTCAAGGCCAACAACTGGCAGCTGCCAGAGAAGAAGGTATTGGACTCACACCACATCACCTTGATAGATCCTGATGACTTATTACTATTATTATCATCCAAACAGCTTTCTATTTAATAAAACAAAAGACACACTTAACGCACAAACACGTCCTAGATATTCTTAATGGGTTTGCGTCCAACAATTCCCACATGTCTGTTCATCCTAATATCTCTGTCTCATCCTCAGGTGGAGAGGAAGGTTATTCCCCCCTCTGTGCCAAAGAAGACGTCCAAGCTGACCCCTGGGAAGAACCGGAGCGTGGACTCTGTGGTGGACAAGCAGCGGCAGGAGGCCAGAAAACGCCTGATGGCGGCCAAACGCGCGGCGTCTGTACGACAGAACTCTGCCACGGAAAGCTCAGACAGCATTGAGATTTACGTCCCCGAGGCCCAGACACGCCTCTGAGAACAGACCGCCACCGGCACTCTGCTCCCCCATGAAGGAACAGCCTCTCTCACCCACATATACACTCACACACTCTAGCTAACACACACACACACACTGCTCCCCATGAAGGAACAGCCTCACACATGCACTAGACACACCCAGGGGTACAGAGCCCGGTCCCCAAATGGCAGCGCAGCATACAATCAGAGTAGAACCCAGGAGAGCACAGGCATGCTAAAAATACAGAACAATGCAAAACCACTTCCTTCCTGGCTGCCATGGAGATGGAGACCTCAACAGACATTTAATACTATTGTTATTACTATTAATATTATAATTATTATTATCTCCTCCTGAAATACATCAAGACTGTCTTAAATGTGCATCTTGGATAAAAGGACATCCTTATTCCTTGTCAGCTGAAGAATCTTGGTATCCCAGAAGTTTACTCTCTTCTCACCCCCTCAATTCTTCTGAGTCTGCGAGCTGGGCTGGGCTAGTCCAGGCAGCCTCTCTTGTTTACCACACACACTCAGGATGCACACAGGTGTACTCATTCACTGTCCACACAGTCTTCCTATTTTCTCTTTGTATTAGGCTGCCACTCCATTGGTTGTGGACGATAAGCTTTACTCTGTATGGAATCTATATGCGATGGTGTTGTCGTGTACTAAGGAAGACCGTAGCATTCTATCTATCTCAAACTGGTTACCATAAGAGTTTTGTAAATGTTCTTTACCAGATTGTCTGTTAGACAAGGTCCAGTGTTCAGTACTAAGGTAGTTTTTCTATAGACCAAGTACATGTACTGTCATGATGATATTCGCACATGATGCAATCATTCTCTCTCTCATAAACACGCACTATGCTGTCTGTCGGTGTCTGTGCAGACTCATGTTTTACGTCTTCTATGCCCTTTTGAGGGAAGAAGAGAGATTACCAGGGCCAGTTGATGTGCGTTAAGGTAGGAATGTAATATGCATTGAAAATAACTTGATAACTGCACCTTTCACGCCACCTGTTTACCTGGTTACTTTACCCATATTTGTTGCAGGGGGCCATGAGGTATTGTGCACCACTTAATTACAACATTCCCTGTTTCCTACTCAACCTCCAGTACATTTGAATCAGAAAGTGGAATCAACTATAAGCTCTCCTCTTTTCCTGATTACCAAGACTGGTTTATTTTCAGTGGCGTAGGCCAGAGCTCTGCCAGTGGTTTTGGGAGACAACTCGTATAAGCAATAAGTAAAATGGGATGTTTGAACTAGCAATGTAAAAATGATTCCGATGCCCAGTCAAAAAGCAACAACCCCTAGCCCCTAAACTTTCAGTGTTCTCAGATCTGAAGTGATAGGTGAAAGTCAAACAATATGTGATGAGTCTACCTTGTCTTACAATGTTCCATGAGGAGCTTCAACTATTCTTCGTCCTCCTGTCTAATGCTTAGGCTATGAGCTGTTTTCTCCAGATGAGCCCTCAGTCACTTAACAAGCCAACAGTCGAACGAACCATAACAGCGCTTTGGTCGTCATACACCATTAATATCCACTACTTCATTGGTCAAAGCCTTAACACCAACTGTCAAATTAATAATGATCCAAAAGAATGACAACATAGCATACATTATAAACTAAGAAATGCATTTGCTATGTATCACTTATCTGTGCAGTTGAAAAGGTCTAAGAATGTAAATGTTTCAGACTATGCTCAAGCTGAATTAATGTACTCTTATTATGGTGTCTGGCTGGCAGGTTGACCTCTTATTCCTGTGTACAGATAGAGGCACATTGTGGGGATAATTTAAAAAAACAATTTGTATGAGACATTTTCTGTGACTGGTTTGAATTGACCATGCAGTCAGCCAAAACACACTAGACTGTTTTGACCTGTGCCACAGGTTATATTGGTCTTTTTCTGGATTTGGAGAGAATTGATGGTGCTGTATAGGATTGTACTGCGATGGTGTGGAGTTTGAATGCCTTCCTAGAGAAACATGTCAACATCACTGAAAAAGAGGTGTATTCACACTATCACACTACAGCATACATGTGTATATGAGCTTTCAGCTTTGCATTTCTCGTAACATGAGTCATTTTTCTCATGATTCGCCATGTTCCACTCATTCGCTGAATTCCAAATCAACCCTCTAGCCTAGGCACTCCTGTTAGATCTGAAATGATTGGATAGGTATGGAGAAAGTCCACCCAGTCTGTCAGAAGCAAAGAACCTCTGATCAGAAGGCAAAGTGCCGCGATTACATTTTTGCACAAAGCTATGCGAGGGATTGATTTGGAATTTTGAAAAATATTTGCAATTTCAGGATCTCAATGCAACTTGTCCCCTTGAAGAGCTGGCTCTCCTCCTAAATAACACCTGTGCCACAACAAGGCTGCCCTCAAAGTGCTCGTGTGATCCACAGTCAGTTTTGTATTTTTAGCTCATAATGTAAAATATGGCAATTAGTAGAACTGGGAAAGCAGCTGATGCAGGGGCACCAGTATGTTAATTATTGTTTGTTTATTTGTAATACATCATACGGACGTGTACATTTCATTGTCCAAAGAAATCATTAAACATCCCTTTGTTACATCTCCTTGTCACCAACATTATTATACTCATTGCTACATGTAATATTAGCTGAGATGTTAATATTACAGATAAAATTGCCTGTCTTCAATGATATTTAGCTGTATGTTAGCTCATGTTTTAAGGTTATATCTCTTTTTAATGGCCTTCCTCATAGCTCAGAACAAGAGTCATGCAAAGATCCTACTGAGATCATAGTACCAATTTGCTGTCTGTCTGGGGATGGAGACTAGTCTGTATTCAGTCTCATGTCATTCAGGGTTGGTGAATTGGTCTCAGATTTCATGTTCTCCTCTTCAACCATACAGTCAGAAGTGTTAGACTGGTCTCTGCATGGCACTGGCATAGCATAGAATCTAGATCTGAACCTAGATTAGGACATTGTTTTCTTCAGAATCAGGAGCCTGGAAGAATGGAACCTTTTTATTCCCCCACTACTTCAAGAGAAAATGGCCTGATCAGGGATATTCAGGCAGTTTGTATACAGCATGTTTTGTGTTATAAAGGGCTATAATGGGCATATGAAGGGGCAACCCCTGATGTCATATACCCTGTTGAGACAGTGACTTTGGACAATGCAAAACACTTCAGCCATCTGGCTTGGACTTTTTTGAACTAATAGTCTGGATTGTATCAATAATATCAAAAACATTTTGCCACGCATCACTTTCAGGGTAATGATGGGACACTAAATAAATTCCCTGATGAACTTTTCTATGGTAGTAGAAAATCTCACTTACCTGACTGTAGATATACCTCCTTAGACTTGTCACATGTGATTACACCATCCCCATTGACCAACTCCTCTTTGAGAGATGCAAATAGTGAAACATGCATAAACAAATTAGACAGAGGGCCATTTAGAAACTACTAGTCATTATTTTACAAATCAAGCACATATTCTACTGATACGGGGTTGTTCATATGTTATGGTATACTAGTTATTTTGAAAGAATAAAGAATTGTAATTACCAGTAAAATGTCCTATTCATTTTCAGTGTGTGAATAGTATCATAGCGCTCCCCCTACTGGCTTCAAGATGGTAGGCCTAACTGACCGTTGACAAACTAGAAAATGAAAGGCTATTTTCTTTTTTTAGATATACCAATAAAATGTGTGTGTGACATAAAACAGAGCGTTTCTCATTCCTAAATGCAGATCATAATATCATATTACTCGTGTGTGCATTGTCAGCGCGCATATTGATTCGTTTCCTGCGGACGCCGGGAGGAGGAGCCAAACATTAAAAGAGGATGAGGAACACCTCGGAGCGAACTGATTAAATACTGTACTGAATCAAAAGTCTCACACCAAACAGATAGCTACAATTGTGTGGACTCATCTATCGTCATTTTGGTAAGTGCTGCTGAATACTATCTGCCGTGCGTAGGTGAATCGCTATGTTGTTGCAGTGAAAATAAAGCTAAGTCCTCAAGTTATTGTATAAAACAAGCGTGTGTCATAGCTATGGACATGTAAAAAAAACAACCGGTCACTTTCTTCAGATGTAAAGCGGGATTCAACATGCTTAGCTAGCTAACATTAGCTACATAGCCTATATGCCTACTGTTACAGTGCTAAAGCTAACGTTAACTAGCTAGCTAAACTGCTTGTGAAATACACTACATGGTCAAAGGTATGTGGACACCTGCTTGTCGAACATCTCATAAAAAAATCATACTACTATAACATCCTCTACTCTTCTGGGAAGGCTTTCCACTAGATGTTGGAACATTGTTGCAGGGACTTGCTTTCATTCAGCAACAAGAGCATTAGTGCGGTCGGGCACTGATGTTGGACGTTTAGGCCTGGCTTGCAGTCGGCGTTCCAATTCATCCCGAAGGTCTTCGATGGGGTTGAGGTCAGGGCTCCTTGCAGGCCAGTTAAGTTCTTCCACACCGATCTCGACAAACTATTTCTGTATGGACCTCGCTTTGTGCACAGGGGCATTGTTATGCTGAAACAGGAAATGGCTTTCCCCAAACTGTAGCCACAAAGTTAGAAACACAGAATCGTCTAAAATGTCATTGTATGCTGTAGTGTTAAGATTTCCCTTCACTGGAGCTAAGGGGCCTAGCCCAAACCATGAAAAACAGTCCTAGACCCTTATTCCTCCTCCACCAAACTTTACAGTTGGCACTATGCATTGGGGTAAGTAGTGTTTGCATCTGCCAAACCCAGATTTTGTCGGACTGACAGATGGTGAAGCGTGATTCATCACTCCAGAGAACGTGTTTCCACTGCTCCAGAGTCCAATGGCGGCGAGCTTTACACCACTCCAGCCAACGCTTGGCATTGCGCATGGTGGTCTTAGGCTTGTGTGTGGCTGCTCGGCAATGGAAACCCATTTCACGAAGCTCATTTCATGAAGCTCCCTGCGAACAGTTCTTGTGTTGACTTTGCTTCCAGAGGCAATTTTTACATGGTACGTGATTCTGCACTCGGCAGTCCTGTTGTGTGAGCTTGTGTGGCCTACCACTTCGCGGCTGAGCCGTTGTTGCTCTTAGACGTTTTTCGACTTCACAATAACAGCACTTACAGTTGACCGGGGAAGCTCTAGCAGGGCAGAAATTTGATGAACTGACTTGTTGGGAATGTGGCATCCTATGATGCTGCCATGTTGAAAGTTGATGAGCTTTTCAGTAAGGCCAGTATACTGCCAATGTTTGTCTATGGAGATTGCATGGAGGTGTGCTCAATTTCATACACCTGTCAACAAGGGGTGTGGCTGAAATAGCCGAATCCACTAATTGGAAGGGGTGTCCACATACTTTTGAACATGTAGTGGATATCTACTCAGCTAGCTAGCTATGATTGAAAGTAAACAAACAAATGTGGGAAGATTAACTAAACAACTAGCTAGCTAGACGCTGATGCAGGGATTTCTCAAGTAATTTGATTTAGCCTAGAAGTTTGAGATGTTAAACGTTACTGATCTTTTACAAGCCTTGTCAGCCAAGTGTTGTCATCTCTGTACGTTACTGAAGTGTACTGTACTCTCCCAGTGTACCATTGTCTTAAAAAGTAAAACCCTCAACATTGACTTTATCTGTAAAATCCTCTGCAGAGAGATGATGATGACCTCACTCAGCTAGTGACCTGACCTCCCAGTCCCAGAGCGTCCTCAGCCAGGCAACCCAGCCGTGACAGAACCAGTCATTGGACAGCACAAAAGTATAATATATATGCCATTTAGCAGACGCTTTTATCCAAAGCGACACATCCGTGCATACATTTTACATATGGGTGGTCCCACAGTGACAGTGTTCAATTTCTACTAGCATCATGGCTGCCAGCCAGCAGAAAGGCACTGCAGTGCTGGAAACCGCAACAGAGGGAAAGAGAACAGAGCTCAGGGCCAATGAAGTACAGAAGAAATGCTGTAAGTACTGTGTGTCTGGGTCTTCCAGTATCATGTTCCAGTCTGGTCCCTTTCCTGTGTTAACCCAATTAGGTTAAATGTTAACTCATTGCCAGATGCATCAATCTGATCTTTGGTTATTCATTGTAAGCTGTCTTCCTCTAAATGCATAACCATTCAGACCTTTTTTTGTTACGACATAATGCAATTGTGTTGATTAAGCGCATTGAATTGGTCTTGGGCTGCTGTGCAAATTTGACATTTGGAAATGAACACGAAGTGCCCTTTTTAAAGTAGTAATCAGTCCTATTTTTTTGTCTCGCTGGCTTTCAAAAGGCGAAAGCAGGTGCATGTGCGAGCGTATGTCACTACCCTCCCTCCCCTGTGATGCAACGTGACACTAGGCATCTTTTGTCTCCCTACCTGCCTCTATAGCGTGTGAAAGGTGCTCGATAGATATATCTTAACTGCCAAAATAAAGGAAACCCAACAGTGTCTTAATAGTGAGTTGGGCCACCATGAGCCGCCAGCACCGCATCAATGCGCATTGGCATAGATTCGGCAAGTGTCTGGAACTCTATTGGAGAAATGAGACACCATTCTTCCGTGAGAAATTCCAATATTTGGTGTATTTATGGTGGTGGAAAATGCTGTCTCAGTTGTCGCTCCAGAATCTCCCATAAGTGTTGAATTGGGTTGAGATCTGGTGACTGGGACACATAAACACACACCTTTTAAACCCCCTATGCTCCTTTGGGAACCCTCTTTCAAAGTCACTAATATCTCTTCTATCCATGGTAGCCAAAATAATGGGCAAATGGGCATTTTTATACATGGCCCTAAGCATGTGTGGAAGCACCTGCTTTCAATACACTTTATCCCGCGTTTACTCAAGTGTTTTTCTTTATTTTGGCAGTTACCTGTATATTATATGTGATGTATGCAGTCACCAGTGAGTGTGTTTTGGCAATAACAAAATGTCATCCCCAGTTAAATAAGTCTGGCATTAACTTTCCAGTCCATTCTGCGCAATCTGGAGACTCATACTTCATACTCACACAAACATATTCATTGGCTGCTCGATAACATCTAGATTTTTAAACCGCCTTGCTGGTTCTAGAAATGTAACATGTGACCGTTATGCATGGCCTTGTTAAGCATAGCAAGGGTTTGTTTGCAATGGACTGAGGATGGGTGTTGGTGGGCTTTCTTGAATCTACAGTAACATACTAAAGAAGAGAGACAATAACCCTCATAACACCAGGCTATATTTTTACTTTTCTGGGCAAGGATGTAACAGTGTCTGTGGACAGTCAGTTGCTAAGCAGCTACTAGTGATAACATCTGAGTGGGGGGAGGGGGAAACAAAAAAACAGGAATAACTGAAAATGGATAAACTGTTTGACTTTCATTTTTAAAGATGGACTTATTGTCATTGTTTATACCTTGGCCTACATTCTATTGGTATTTCAAAGTAAGTTGTTTGGTTGTGAGTGATGTGTCTTTGTGAACAGCATGGGCCTCTTATATGACCAACTCCCCCACTGTGATTGTCATGATTGGTCTTCCTGCCAGAGGGAAAACCTACATGTCCAAGAAGCTAACCCGCTACCTCAACTGGATAGGAGTGCCAACCAAGGGTTAGTATAAAGTCATCACAGTATGTACTATACTGCATTTAATTTGTTCCAGAACCTTCCAACCGGAAGATAAGCATTGAAGCGACACCTTCCTCATTCTTCATGTCACTGTATTCAATCCAATCATAATCCTCTATACCAGTGGTTATCAACCGGTGTGCCGTGAGGAACTTTCCAGTTTCGAACACTCACTTAGAAATGTGACCTGTGGAATGAACATGGATTTTTGACTTGGGGGCACCAGTGTCACTCAAATAGTACATCTGTATCGTTCTTTCAAGGCCTGTACGCTCAGGCTGTTACAGGCTTATACATTTGTATAGTTTGAGGGGCGCGCATCATGAGCAAAGTCATTTGTATCATTTTACTTCGCCTGTGAGAACCATTAGCACAGGCAAGTCGGACTAGGCTTAATTTTACCACAGCCTCTAGCATAGAAACAAACCGAGCATAGCTTTATGTCCATGGTTGCACCTTTAAAATGCAGAAAACTGCTTGTCTCTATCCCAAACCGTTTAAACCTAAAGACCTATTTTAATGCTCTTAAAGGGATACACACAAATGAATCATGAGTAAGGAACTATGAAAATGCTTCAAAGAAACCCTAATTAATCTATAAATATAATTTTTTTTACGGGAAATTGATCATTTGCAGTGTGCGTCAGATGAGATGGAGGTCATGACCACTAAATACATTAATAGGGACATTTTAAGTGTGCCGCAAGATTTTTTTTATCCCATCAAGGTGTGCCACTGTTAAAAATAAGTTTGGGAACCACTGCTCTATATGATGTGTAAAATAATTCCTTTGTGTAGACCACTAACAAAGGATTTATTTTGTGTAGAAATATTTATAGTGGAGGATGTCATTGAACTGCATGCTGCAGAACCTGTTTGTCTTCCTTCCACTGTTCAGTAGAATGTCCCATGATTTACAAGAACATGTCGTGCCTTTCATCACCTGAGGCTTATGATGATGGTCCTGTTTTGTGTTGCAGTGTTCAACCTGGGGGTCTACAGACGAGAGGCTGTAAAAGCCTACAAATCATATGACTTCTTCAGACATGACAACGAGGAGGCCATGGAAATCAGGAAGTCAGTGCTCCTCCTCCCCTCTGTGTTTTTGGACCTGTGGCAGAAGAATTTGGTTGTTTTGATGAGTTAAACAGTATTGCAGTAACCCTTTTTTCTAGAATATGCCCTCCATGTTTTCCACAGCCCCAGGCAGGTGTTTTCTGTATTTACAAAACCTGCGGAGGTTTACAAGGCCCCGACTAGATATAAACAATTCATGTAATTACGTTTTAAGTAGTGCGCATAGTTAGTCACCTGGCAGCCTGTCATTTTCCTAGTCTCTCATTTTAGTATTTAGTGCTGGCTACTAGACCAACAGTTATAATACTTGTTATAAGCATTATATGAACCCTATAATATATTATAATAGGGATTGTAATATTTTATGTATTTCTATGCTGTACATTTTAACAGATTGAACATAAATGTTACTAAGGCGTAATTGGGTCCTCTTACAATGCATTATAGCCACATAGTGCATAATATCTATTGGCTTTAAGTGAAGTGTTACAGATTTTTCATTTAAATTGTTATTGATGTGGATTACTGAAGTGGGTCACTGTGTTCCTACAGGCGGTGTGCTCTGGTAGCTCTGCGGGATGTCAAAGCTTATCTGACTGAGGGGGGCCAGATCGCTGTGAGGATCTACTCTTTGCTCTTTCTGTTTTGAGTAATTGGAGATAAAATGGTGATATAAAACTGAAAGACAAGCTTAATTTTAGATATCAGTGACATGTGATTGATTTATTTACGTGTTTACTGTCTTATGTATTTCAGGTTTTTGATGCCACAAACACCACCCGAGAGAGGAGAGAATTAATCCTTAGTTTTGCAAAGGAACATGCTTACAAGGTCTGTTTCATGTCATGCATGTTACTAGGGTTGGGTATAGAAACTATTTTCAATTGTTATTGTCAATGGTTTGTTGAAGTGGGTCTTCAAGGATTGGTCTCTTTTGCAGGTGTTTTTTGTGGAGTCATTGTGCGACGACCCTGATGTCATTGCTGCTAATGTTATGGTAAATTAACTTGCATGTTAAAAAACATGAGTACTACTTCTCGTTAAAACATTCTCTAATAATCTTCAAGGTATTTCCACACTTTAAGTCTTGTGCACCACACTCTCTCCTCCCCAGGATGTGAAGGTATCCAGTCCAGACTACCCAGAGAGACACAGAGAGAGTGTGATGGAGGACTTCCTGAAGAGAATAGAATGTTATAAAGTCACATACCAACCATTAGACCCAGATGAAAATGACAGGTAAGACATTCTGCTGAGTTCTCTCTTTTTAAATGGTTAATTGATTCATTTTGTCAGTCATGCATTTGCATTTAAAAACCTTTTTCAAGAGTTCCAGTTTGTCCAGTAGGTGGAGACAACACGCAAGGTTGACAATGGTTATTATTCTATTATGGCCTGCTTGGTGGCCACATTGACGACTCATATCATTGGTCTGATTTCCAGTTCTGATTCTCCTGACAGAAACCGTTTCTTGTTCATTGGTCATTATTGCTATTCCACCATAGTATTTATTTTAGATCCCTTCTGAAACAATACACAAACAACCATACATTTTTACCATCCAAGCTTGACCAGACTTTTTTATTTTGTGGCAGGAGAGAGGTTTGGTATATTTCAAAGATTTATTTTTTGCTAAATATAATCTGCCTCAAATTAATATTTCCCGCTTTTTTCAAGCTTGTATTTTTGTTCATTCTCACCTTCCTACTTTTCCTCAATCACCTGCTAACACGCTATTAGAAAGGATCTTGTTGCCCCCGCAGATCCGGAAAATTCTCATTTCGACACTATATGATGTTATTATAATTTCAATGTTTTATTTAACCAGGCAAGTAAATTAAGAACATTCTTATTTACAATGATGCCTGGCAAGAGGCAAAAGGTCTTCTGTGGGGACAGGGGCTGTGATAGAATGAAAACTGACAACACAGAGAGAAGACACTGGCAACAGAGAAAATACAACAGCAGACAAACAGTGGGTGGATGTGGTGTGTGCGTGCATGAGAAGTAAAACAACTCTCTTCCTTACATAAGGCAGAGCAAATTAGTGACAACTAGAAATGACATGTTTCAACAACCAGTTCATCTATTTGTCATTTGAACTCTTCCTGGGACACCAGGCCCTGGAGTTTTAGGTTGACTTGGAGGGGCCTAATGAAAGGACCTTTTTTCCAGGCTCAGTTCACATTTTGGGACTCTTCGCATAAAACAAGAAGATTGAGGTCTGAGCTTGTATGTTTTCATTTCAAACAAGAAAAGAGGGCAGATAAAATTGTAGTTTTCCTAAAATGGCCTTATAAATAAGAATGTACCGGTGTTTGAGACTACGTGTTGCTAGTGATCAAATTGTATTGGTCACATACACGCGTTTAGCAGATGTTATTGCGGGTGTAGCGAAATGCTTGTCCACCCGACAGCGCTGTAGAGATCACAATGGTGAGTTAGACGCTTCTGATTGGTGACAAAACGAAGGGCTTCATGATAGTCAAGAGCCTTCAGTGTAGAGCTTGAGGCTTTCACATAAATAGTATCACCATAGTCCAATACAGAAATAAAAGTACAATGGATCAAATATTTTCTGGCGACAAAGGAAAAGCAAGCTTTGTGTAATAATACACAGCTTGAGTTTCCTGACAAGGTTTTCTACATAGGTGGTGAAGCTGAACTTCTCAACCACCCAAACTTTCAGATATTTGTACGTTTTGACTTGCTCTATATAATTTCCTTCCAAGGTTGTAATTACATGGTTTTCAGAGTGTTTAGTATTGGAAAATATCATGCATTTTGTTTTTAAAGGAATTCAAAACAAGCTTCACATTTTACAGATTCTGTTGAATGATGTTAAAATGCAACTTCTCATCCAGGGCACTGAGCATAATTCAAAACCTTCAAAGTTGCTGTGATAGTGCTGTGGCAAGACCTGAAACCTAATTGCATACCACTCCAAATATTGTTTTCCATGACGTAGGCCTTACGTAAGGTTTCAACCACTTCCGAATTCGCCAGATAAAGTTTCGCCCCCATTTCATTTTCCACAGGAGCACACAGAGAAATGCGCAGGGGAGTATGGGAAGGTGAGTGGCACGAACCCTGCTAGCGGAGTGATAGAAAAAGTAGCTCTGCTCTACTTTTTACAAATTTCACGCGGCTGCCGCTAACCAATCATGTGATGAGCAAATGTTTGTTAACTTTTTATTTTTATTTTTTATTAACAACAAATCAATGCAGAAAGTACATAAGGGAACACAAGTATATATAGATTATATATAATGGACAATCGAGCTAGGGGGTACAATATCACATTACAATTACACAAGGACCTTAAGTGACATACTTACACTTACAATTCTAACAGCTTTTTTGTTAGAGTATTTAACTGTCTTAAAATACAGTTCAATTTATTTTTTAGTGTAAGAAAATGTGTTTTTTTGTTAGTAAATTTACATTTGTGTATATGAAATTTGGCCAAAAGAATAATGAAATTAATTACATAAAAATGTTTCAGCTTATTTCTATTGTATGTAAAGAATCCAAGCAGTACATCTCTCCACAATAGTGTAAAATCTTCATAAATGTGTTCAATTATAAATCTACTGATGTCTTGCCACAGTTTTCTTACATGAATACAATGCCAAAAAATATGCAACACTGCTGGGTGGTCATTACAAAAGGAGCAATTTGAGTTGATGTTTTCCTTAAACTTCTTCATATAGTGGTTGGCAGGATAATTTTAATGAATAATTTTAAAGGAAACTTCCTTAATTTTGTTAACAAGTAGGTATGTGTGTGGCAACATCCAAACTTTTTACCAACTGATATTATCAATAAATCCATTCCAATAAGGCATAACATAAGATATAGATACAACATCCTGCTGAATCAAGGTCCGTATCGCTCTGTTGTTGAATGGACCAAAAGAGAAACAAATCTTTCCTACTGATGAGTCAACAGGGTCAATAGAAGGTAGGCTCTGAGGGTCAGGTCTTGACACGTTCCTGAATAACAGAGCAACACCTGAGGGAATGGCGTCTAAAACAATTGCAAAATCTTTAGGTGTTACAGGGACCTTGTAAAGTGATAAGAATTCCTTATAACTGAGTAAAAGACCCTCTGCATTTACCAGTTGGCTCACCAATATGATATTATTTCGGAACCAATATTCTAAAAACAAATAAGTATTTTTATACAATATATCCCGATTATTCCATATATAATATCTGTGTGGAGAAAATTTAAGGACCATGACAAGAAAACCTGCTGATGAAAAGCAGAAACTTACACTGGAATTGTCAATATTATAACTGCAAAACAACATGAAGTTAAGGCCACCAAAAGGAGAGAGGACATGATGAGGAATAAAATTCCAGATAGAAGTGGGTCTTCTTAGAAATTGTTTTATCCAATTGATCTTAAAAGTATTATTTAAAGTAGTAAAGTCCAGAAAATTCAGTCCACCATTCTCATAAGTGTTCATTACAACAGTTTCCCTAATGTAATGGGTACGGTTTCTCCGAAGACCAGATGCTTTTCAACTTTCTATCTCCTTGCTTATTTTACTGTGAAGATATAAAGATAGAGCACCATATGTTAGTCTAGAGATACCTTCACCCTTGGTTATTAGGACTCTACCTTTTAAATATAAGTCCCTCTGTAGACATTGATTTAGCTTCTTCTGGGTATTTTTAATAAGAGGGTTAAAATTTAGTAAGCCTCTAGACTTCTGATCCTTTGTAATGGTTATGCCTAAATATGTAAGTTCTTTTATTGGAATACCATAATATGAAGGTGTCACACAATCTTTGACAGCTATGAATTCACATTTATTAATGTTAAGGTATAGACCAGAAGCTTTGGAGAAGGATTGTATCACATTGATCGATATGGGAATTTGGTTAGCGTCTTTCAGAAAAAGTGTAGTATCATCAGCCAGCTGGCTTATAATAATTTCTTTACCAGCTATGGAAATACCTTGTACAGGACTATTTTTTTAAAGAATTTGCAAGAAGTTGGGTGATTTAATAAAAACGGGTACGGGGAGATAAATGACTGAAAAGTTCCATAAAGCCCATCATTTAGCCACTTGTTGTTAGCATGTTCAGCCCAGGAATCCATTTTCATGACGCACGAGCAATCCCTCCAGACAAAAACTCAAAAAGTTCCGTTACAGGTCGTAGAAACAGGTCAAATGATGTTTGCAATCCATATTTAGTATGTGTTTTACATTTAATCATCAATAAGGATCCAACCGGAGAATTTCATTGTCTGAAGAAAGAGCATTGGAACGAGAGCACTCTCTCTCGTGAGCGCGCCAAAAGAGACTGAAAGTTTCTGAAGACCACTCAGTAAAATAGCTCCTATGAGCCCCTCCTTTATAGTAGAATCATATAACTAAAATCTAAAGACGGTGACATCTAGTGGAAGCCCTAGGAAGTGTTTGCTCATTTATAACTAGAAGGGGTATCATTTGACACTGTTTTGAAAATTGAGTTCTCATTTCCTGTTTTGACCTCTTCTCAGGTTTTTGTCTGCCAAATGAGTTCTGTTATACTTACAGAAATAATTCAAACAGTTTTAGAAACTTCAGAGTGTTTTCTATCCAATATTAATAATAATATGCATATATTAGTAACTGGGACTGAGGAGCAGGCCGTTTACTTTGGGCACCTTTCATCCAAGCTACTCAATACTGCCCCTGCAGCCATAAGAAGTTAACACTGTGTCCAAAGAAGGGCCAGAGGTCTACAGAATGGTGTCTACTGCGTAGAGGTGGATCAGAGAATCACCAGCAGCAAGAGCAACATCATTGATGTATACAGAGAAGAGAGTCGGCCCGAGAATGGAACCCTGTGGCACCCCCATAGACTGCCAGAGGTCCGGACAACAGGCCCTCCGATTTGACACACTGAACTCTATCAGAGAAGTAGTTGGTGAACCAGGCGAGGCAATCATTTGAGAAACCAAGGCTGTTGAGTCTGCCGATAAGAATGTGGTGATTGACAGAGTCGAAAGCCTTGGCCAGCTCGATGAATATGGCTGCACAGTATTGTCTCTTATCGATGGCGGTTATGATATCTTTTAGGACCTTGAGTGTGGCTGAGGTGCACCTATGACCAGCTCAAACCAGATTGCACAGTGGAGAAGGTACGGTGGGATTCGAAATGGTCGGTGATCTGTTTGGCTTTCGAAGACTTTAGAAAGGCAGGGTAGGATAGATATATAGGTCTGTAGCAGTTTGGGTCTAGAGTGTCTCCCCCTTTGAAGAGAGGGATGACTGCGGCTGCTTTACAATCTTTGGGAATCTCAGACGATACGAAAGAGAGGTTGAACAGGCTAGTAATAGGGGTTGCAACAATTTCAGCAGATCATTTTAGAAAGAAAGGGTCCAGATTGTCTAGCCCGGCTGATTTGTAGGGCGTCCAGATTTTGCAGCTCTTTGGGCAGCTGGGAGGAGGTGTTCTTATTCTCTATGGACTTTACAGTGTCCCAGAACTTTTGAGTTTGTGCTACAGGATGCAAATTTCTGCTTGAAAAAGCTAGCCTTAGCTTTCCTAACTGCCTGTGTATATTGGTTCCTAACTTCCCTGAAAAGTTGCGTATCACGGGGGCTATTCGATGCTAATGCAGAACGCCACAGGATGTTTTTGTGCTGGTCAAGGGCAGTCAGGTTTGGAGAGAACCAAGGGCTATATCTGTTCCTGGTTCTCATTTTTTTTTTATGGGGCATGCTTATTTAAGATGGTGAGGAAGGTACTTTTAAAGAATATCTACTGACGGGATGAGGTCAATATTCTTCCAGGATACCCGGGCCAGTTCGATTAGAAAGGCCTGCTCGCTGAAGTGTTTTAGGGAGCGTTTGACAGTGATGAGGGGTGGTCGTTTGACCGCAGACCCATTACGGATGCAGGCAATGAGGCAGTGATCGCTGAGATCTTGGTTGAAAACAGCAGAGGTGTATTTGGAGGGCAAGTTGGTTAGGATGATATCTATGAGGGTGCCCGTGTTTACAGCTTTGGGGTTGTACCTGGTAGGTTCATTGATAATTTGTGTGAGATTGAGGGCATCAAGCTTAGATTGTAGGATGGCCGGGGTGTTAAGCATGTCCCACTTTAGGTCACCTAGCAGCACGAACTCTGAAGATAGATAGGGGGCAATCAGTTCACATATGGTGTCCAGAGCAAAGCTGGGGGCAGAGGGTGGTCTATAGCAAGCAGCAACGGTGAGAGACTTGTTTCTGGAAAGGTGGATTTTTAAAAGTAGAAGCTCGAATTGTTTGGGCACTGACCTGGATAGTATGACAGAACTCTGCAGTCTATATCTGCAGTAGATTGCAACACCGCCCCCTTTGGCAGTTCTTTCTTGTCGGAATATGTTGTAGTTAGGGATAGAAATTTCAGGGTTTTTGGTGGTCTTCCTAAGCCAGGATTCAGACACGGCTAGGACATCTGGGTTGGCAGAGTGTGCTAAAGCAGTGAATAAAACAAACTTAGGAAGGAGGCTTCTAATGGTAACATGCATGAAACCAAGGCTTTTACAGTGACAGAAGTCAACAAATGAGAGCACCTGGGGAAGAGGAGAGGAGCTAGGCACTGCAGGGCCTGGATTAAACTCTACATCACCAGAGGAACAGAGGAGGAGTAGGATAAGGGTACGGCTAAAGGCTATAAGAACTGGTCGTCTAGTAGGTCCGGAACAGAGAGTAAAAGGAGCAGGTTTCTGGGCGCGATAGAATGGATTCAAGGCATAATGTACAGACAAAGATATGGTAGTATGTGGATACAGTGGAGGTAAACCTAGGCATTGAGTGATGATGAGAGAGATATTGTCTCTAGAAACATCATTTAAACCAGGTGATGTCATCGAATGTGTGGGAGGTGGAACTAAAGTGTTGGATAAGGTATATTGAGCAGGGCTAGAGTTTCTACAGTGAAATAAGACAATCAATAGACAATGATCATGCTGTTTAATCAACTTCTTGATATGCCACACCTGTCAGGTGGTGGATTATCCTGGCAAAGAAGAAATACTCACTAACAGGGATGTAAACAAATGTGTGCACATTTTGAGAGAAATAAGCTTTTTGTACGGTATGGAAAATGTCTGGGATCTTTCATTTCAGCTCATGAAACATGTTCAGTATAATTTTATTGAATGTTCGTATGTCTCGATTTCTTTCATTTCTCCCAACTATTGAGAATTCATTTTACTGATGAGTATATCTTCATGATCAGTCTGCATGGGGTAAAGATGCTATCAGATCACACATCTTGACCTCCAGTCTAACCTCTGACCCCTAGGGACCTGTCCTTCATCCAGGTCATCAATGTGGGCCGGAGCTTCCTGGTCAACAGGGTGCAGGACTACATCCAGAGCAAGATCGTGTACTACCTCATGAACATCCACGTGCACTCTCACTCTATCTACCTGTGTCGGCACGGTGAGAGCGACCACAACGTGGAGGGACGCATCGGGGGCGACGCAATGCTGTCTGTTCAAGGGAAAAAGGTACCCTGACTTCTCTTTACTTGTATTGATGTACTTAGAGTCAAATTGTGCTTGCTCTTGCTATGTTGCTCTGTATTATATGTACACTGAGTGTACAAAACATTAGAAACACCTGCTCTTTCCATGACAGACTGACTAGGTGAAAGCCATGATTCCTTATTGATGTCACCTGCTAAATCCACTTTGATCTGTGTAGATGAAGGGGAGGAGGCAGGTTAAATAAGGATTTTTAAGCCTTGAGGCAATTGAGACATGGATTGCGTATGTGTGCCATTGAGGGTAAATGGGCAAGACAAAAGATTGAAGTGGCTTTGAACGGGGTGTGGTAGTAGGTGCCAGGCGCACCGGTTTGTGACAAGAACTGCAACGCTGCTGGATTTCAGTTTCCCGTGTGTATCAAGAATGGTCCACCACCCAAAGGACATCCAGCCAACTTGACACAACTGTGGGAAGCATTGGAGTCATCATGGACATGCATCCCTGTGGAACTCCTTGTCGAGTCCATGCCCTGACAAATTGAGGCTGTTCTGAGGGCAAAAGGGGGTGTAACTCAATATTAGGAAGGTGTTCTTAAATCGCTTAATCACTATATGACATCTCCCGCTTACGTACACTATTAAACCTACTATGCCTATTCTAATCCTCAGTTTGCTGGAGCGCTAAAGGGTTTTGTGGAGGAGCATGGTCTGTCAGACCTAAAGGTGTGGACCAGCCAGCTGAGACGGACCATCCAGACGGCTGAGGAGCTTGGGGTGCCCTACGAGCAGTGGAAGATACTCAACGAGATCGATGCAGTCAGTACCACAGTGCACTAATGACCCCTAGACAAAACATGGTAGTGGTTACATTGTTAAATCATGATTGTCTTTTAAAATGACATATTTCTGTGTCAGGGTGTGTGTGAGGAGATGACCTATGATATAATCGAGAAAACCTACCCTGAGGAGTTTTCCTTGAGAGACCAGGACAAGTACCACTACCGCTACCCAGGGGGAGAGGTAATTCTTCCTTCTCTACAGAGATCTATCTGGCCTAGTCAGATTGAGTCATTGAGCTCAGTTTGTCCCTCTCCTCTCCATAGTCCTACCAGGACCTAGTGCAGAGGTTAGAGCCGGTCATCATGGAACTGGAGAGACAAGGCAACGTGCTGGTCATCTGCCACCAGGCTGTCATGCGATGCCTGCTCGCTTACTTCCTGGATAAGAGTGCAGGTACAAACACACAATCTTATTTATATAAACATGGAGATTCGCAGATAGACACAGCTGTGTTAGGAAACTCATTTACTTTAGCTAGGATACAAACACACTCCTCTTAATTTAAATCTGCTTGTTTTGAGTGAAAAACACTTGCACATGTTCATCCTGGATGAAACAGGACAGAAATAAAAGTCAAATAAAATTATATTTGTCACATGCGCCAAATACTTAGTGAAATGCTAACTTACAAGCCCTTAACCAACAATGCAGTTAAAAAAACCCGGCATGTTTTGTGTAACAAATAGTGAGGCTATATACAGAGGGTTCTGGTACAGAGTCGATGTGCGGTGGCACCGGTTAGTCGAGGTAATTAAGTTGAGGCTAAACAATGTCACATGGCCCTCCTTAAAGGTCTGTCAAAGTCAGGAGCAAAAGTGGTTTGTGCCTAAAAGAGCATTTTAAACGCTAGTAAAGTCTGTCTGCCACAGCTCGCCCACACTGTGACTGGGCATTGGGCACCTCTGACTGTCACTGCCTGATCCCAGATGTCATGAAAGGGAAGTAATGCAATCTATTGAGTAATGATATCATCTAATCTAAATATAATCCCTGAAAAATAAATATGTATCATTAACTGTCATGTGTCATTGAAATGCATAAGATTGAGTTGTCTTGAGATGATGCATAGATCTCACGTGTAATGTTCTAAGTGAAGTCATTGGCATTCTTGTTTCTGTTGACACAGATGACCTGCCCTACTTGAAGTGTCCCCTCCACACAGTTCTAAAGCTCACCCCTGTGGCTTATGGTAGGATATCTCATCCAAGACTACCCTGTCTCAGAATCCACATATTTCTCCTCCCTCTCTCAGGTTAACATTGACTGTTATTCTCTCCATCTCTCGGCCAGGTTGCAAAGTGGACATGTTTGACCTGAAAGTGAAGGCTGTGAACACTCACCGGGATAGGCCATTAGTGAGTTGCTCTCCTTGCCATATCGCTGTTCAATCTACTGTGCGTTCTTCTTAATTTCATAGGTTTATTTCCTGTATCCCTCTCCTATTTCCTGTATCCCTCTCGGTAACGGATGTGGCCAGTTCTGAACACTGATCCGAAGACTTTCCCTCAAGGGTCAGTTTGACAGTAAACAGCCGAGTCATTACCATCTGGCTAAGCTGTGGAGGTGTGGTTTGAAGAGTTCTATTTTGTAGTGAAATTGTTCTTATAAAAAGCCAGCGCACCATCTCCACCCTCAACCACACAAAGGGCCTATTTCATGTAATCTAACCTGTGTTCTGGTTATACAGTACAGTACCTACAGAAATTATTCACATCCCTTGACTTTTTCCAAATTTTCTTGTGTTACAACCTGAATTTAAAATGGATAAAATATTTGTTTGTTTTTTGTCACTGGACTACACACAATACCCCATAATGTGAAAGTGGAATTATGTTTTTAGACATTTTTACAAATTAATTAAACCAGAAAATATGAAATGTCTTGAGTAAGTATTCTACCCCTTTTTGTTATGGCAAGCCTAAATAAGTTCAGTAGTAAAAATGTGCTTAGCAAGTCACAATAAGTTGCATAGACTCAATAATAGGGTTTAACATGATTTTCTAATGACTACCTTATCTCTGTACCCCACACATACAATTCTCTAAGGTCCCTCAGTCGAGAAGTGAATTTCAACACAGATTCAACCACAAAGACCAGGGAGGTTTTCCATTGCCTCACAAAGAAGGGCACCTATTGGTAGATGTGAAAACATTTATAAAAAGTAGACATTGAATATCCCTTTGCGCATGGTGAAGTTATTAATTATACTTTGGATGGTTTAGCAATACACCGATTCACATCAAAGTTAAAGGCTTCCTTTCTAACTCAGTTGCCGGAGGGGAAGGAAACCGCTCAGGGATTTCATCATGAGGCTAACGGTAACTTTTTAAAATAGTTACAGAGTTTAATGGCTCAAACTGATGATGGATGAACAACATTGTAGTTACTCCCCAATTCTAACCTAATTGACAGAGTGAAAAGAAGGATGCATGTACAGAATACAAATATTCCAAAACATTCATCCTGTTTTAAACGAGGCACTGAAGTAATACTGCAAGATGTGGGAAAGCAATTAACTTTTTGTCCTGAATACGTGTTATGTTTGAGGCAAATCCAATAACACATTACTGAGTACCACTCTCCATATTTTCAAGCATAGTGGTGGCTGCATCATTTTATGGGTATGCTTGTAATCATTAAGGACTGGAGAGTTTTTCAGGATAAAAAATAAACTGAATGGAGCTAAGCACAGAGAAAGTCCTAGAGGAAAACCTGGTTTAATGTGCGTTCCACCAGAAACTAGGAGATGAATTCCGCTTGCAGCAGGACAATGACCTAAAACACAAGGCCAAATCTATACTGGAGCTGCTTACCAAGAAGACGGTGAATGTTCCTGAGTGGCAAAGTTAGAGTTTTTCTTTATTTTTTACTATTTTCTACATTGTAGAATAATAGGGAAAACATCAAAACAATGAAATAACTCATGGAATCATGTGGTAACCTGGAATGCATTTCAATTAACAGGTGTGCCTTGTTAAAAGTTAATTTGTGGAATTTCTTAATGCGTTTGAGCCAATCAGTTGTGTTGTGACAAGGTAGGGGTGGTATACAGACGATAGCCTTATTTGATAAAAGACCAAGTCCATATTATGGCAAGAACAGCTCAAATAAGCAAGGAGAAATGACAGTCCATCATTGCTTTAAGACATGAAGGTCAGTCAATCTGGAACACTTTCAAGAACTTTCAAAGTTTCTTCAAGTGCAGTTGCAAAAACCATCTAGCTCTATGATGAAACTGGCTCTCATGAGGACCGCCACAGGAAAGGAAGACCTAGAGTTACCTCTGCTGAAGAGGATACGTTCATGAGTTACCAGCCTCAGATTGCATCCCAAATAAATGCTTCAGAGTTCAAGTAACAGACACATCTCAACATCAACTGTTCATAGGAGACTGCGTGAATCAGGCCTTCATGGTCGAATTGCTGCAAAGAAACCACTACTAATGGATACCAATAAGAAGAAGAGACTTGCTTGGGGTAAAGAAACACGAGCAATGGACATTAGACAGGTGGAAATCTGTCCTTTTGTCTGATGAGTCCAAATTAGATTTGATTCCAACCGCCGTGTCTTTGTGACGCAGAGTAGGTGAATGGATGATCTATGCATGTGTGGTTCCCACCGTGAAGCATGGAGGAGGAGGTGTGGGGGTGCTTTGCTGGTGACACTATCGGTGATTTATTTTGAATTCAAGGCACACTTAACCTGCATGGCTACCACTGCTTTCTGCAGCGACACACCATCCCATTTGGTTTGCGCTTAGTCCCACTATCATTTGTTTTTCAACAGGACAATGACTCACCACACCTCCAGGCTATGTAAGGCCTATTTGACCAAGAAGGAGAGTGATGGGAGTGCTGCATCAGATGACCTGGCCTCCACAGTCACCCGACCTCAACCCAATTGAGATGGTTTGGGATGAGTTGGACCGCAGAATGAAGGAAAAGCAGGCAACAAGTGCTCAGCATATGTGGTAACTCCTTCAAGACTGGAAAGCATTCCAGGTGAAGCTGGTTGAGAGAATGCCAAGAGTGTGCAAAGCTGTGATAAAGGGTTGCTACTTTGAAGAATATATATATATATATATATATATATATATATATATATAAACATTATTTCATTAGTTTTGTTGTCTTCACTATTACTCTACATTGTAGAAAATATAAACAATTGAATGGGTAGGTGTGTCCAAACTTTTGACTGGTTCTGTAAATCTACTTAAATCTATAGCAAGACCTGAAAATGGTGGTCAAGCAATGATCAATATCCAATTTGACAAAGCTTGAAGAATTTTGAAAAGAATAATGGACAAATGTTGCGCAATCCAGGTGTGGAAAGCTCTTACAGACTTAACCAGAAAGACTCACAGCTGTAATCACTGCCAAAGGTGCTTCGACAAAGTATTCACTCAGGGGTGTGAATACTTATGTAAATGTGATATTTCTGTATTTTATTTTCAATAAATTTGCTAAAATAGTTTTCACTTTGTCATTATGGGGTTTTGTGTGTAGATGGGTGAGAAAAAAACATATTTAATCATTTTTGAATTGTAACACAGCAAAATGTGGAATAAGTCAAGGGGTATGAATATTTTCTGATGGTATTGTAGTTCTGGTGTGAACAGACCTCAGTGCTGTCCCCAGTACAGTGTGTTAACCAGATGTCCCTGGTGGTGTGGGCGTCACACTCATAAAAATGACCACACTGCCTTTTCCTGAGAATAGCCCTGTTAAATGGAGGGAGAATAACATGTCTGGGAAAAGAACCGCAAAAGCGCCTTCAATCTTCTGTTTGTTCCAGCTGGATTGTTTTCACAAGAAGTGTAGCAAGCAAGGCGTGCGCACACACACACACAGTGAAACATACTTTATTTCTCTAATTTCTGATTCTCTTTCCTTAATCTTCTCTCACCAGGATAAAGTCCGTAATGACGTCGTTCCTGCCACATTCCTCCGGAGGAACAGTTTCACCCCGCTGTCCAGTCACGACCAGGTGAAGCGACCGCGCCTCTACAGCGCTGGCAACCTACCTCAATCTCGACGGCCCCTGGCCCCCTTTCTACCCAGCATGCAGTCCTTCGAGGACCCTGAAGGAGCAGAGTTGGCACAAAGCCAAGTTAGTGTTGTCTTTCTGTATGAATGTCTCGCTCTTTTAAATATATTTATGATGTTATTTATGTCCATCAACTGAGACTCAGTGATATGGCCTTTCCACAAGCAGTAGGATAAACATCAGTTACTGCAGGTAAGCACAATGCAAGACGATAATGCACTCAGAGTATCTGCACGGGTGTGCTTCACGCTGCTGCAAGGCAATAGCTACAGGACCAAAACAATTTTGTCTCACGCTTCGCAGTCTTAGTTGTTGCAGAAGTCGGCCCGATTCTGCTCTTTACTATGTGCATCACTGACTCTACCTTTTAACCCTAAAAGCTCCAACATGTTTTTTGCTTAAGGGCGCCAACGGAGGTTATTATTATTGACCCCAAATTGGTAATGATTGCAAAGAGACACTGTCTTTCAAGCAGTAAAACATTCAAATTCCCCCAAATAACCAGATATTTATTTATTTATTATCACACATTTATTGTACAATTTAGGGTGACCAACAGCAGGATTTTGCGGAAATTCGCGGGGAAGTGTAGACTACATGAATACAAAATGTTGGCAGAATTTTACAGATTTCATGTCCAAACTACACCTGTAAGCCCATCATTTGATTTTAAAATATTTTTTTGTGAGCAAATTAGAGCAGATTGTGTTAATTATGGCTGCAATCCCGTTAACGGGATGATATGACAACAGCCAGTGAAAGTGCAGGGCGCCAAATTCAAACAGAAATCTCATCATTAAAATTCCTCAAACATACATGTATTTTATACCATTTTTAAAGGTAATCTTATTGTTAATCCCACCAAAGTGTCTGATTTCAAATATGCTTTACAGCAAAAGCACCACAAACAATTGTTAGGTCACCGCAAAATCACAGAAAAATACAGCCATTTTTCCAGCCAAAGACAGTCACAAAAAGCAGAATAGAGATAAAATTAATCACTAACCTTTGATGATCTTCATCAGATGACACTCATAGGACTTCATGTTACACAATACATATATGTTTTGTTCGATAAAGTTCATATTTATATCCAAAAACCTCAGTTTACATTGGCGCCATGTTCAGAAATGCCTCCAAAATATCCGGAGAAATTGCAGAGAGCCACGTCAAATAACATAAATACTCATCATACACTTTGATGAAAGATACATGTTTTACATAGAATTAAAGATACACTTGTTCTTAATGCAACCGCTGTGTCAGATTTCAAAAAGGTTTACGGCAAAAGGACAATATTCAATAATCTGAGAACAGCGTTCAGCCACAAAAGGAAGCCATACAGTTACCCGCCAAATTGTGCAGTCAACAAAACTCATAAATAGTATTATAAATCTTCACTTTGCTGGTCTTTGTCGGAATGCACTCCCAGGACTCCCACTTCCACAAGAAATGTTCGTTTTGTTCGGTAATGTCCATCATTTATGTCCAAATAGCTATTTTTGTTAGCGTGTTTGGTAAAAAAATCCAAAGTCAGGAAGCATGTTCACTAAAAGCAGACAATGTCAAAAAGTTCCATAACAGTCAATAGAAACATGTCAAACGATGTATTGAATCAATCTTTAGAATGTTTTTAACATAAATCTTGAATAACGTTCCAACCGGAGAATACTATTGACTTCAGATGTGCGATGGAACAGAGCTCCCTCTCATGTGAACGCGCATGGTCATGGCATGGTAGACCTGACTAATTCCTATCTCCTTCGGCCCCACTTCACAGTAGCGGTATCAGACAAGGTTCTACAGACTGACATCTAGTGGAAGCCGTAGGAAGTGCAAACAGATCCATATCCCACTGTGTATTCAATAGGGGCTGGGTTGAAAATCGACCAACCTCAGATTTCCCACTTCCTGTTTGGATTTCTTCTCAGGTTTTTGCCTGCCATATGAGTTCTGTTATACTCACAGACATCATTCAAACAGTTTTAGGAACTTCGGAGTGTTTTCTATCCAATACCAATAATAATATGCATGTATTAGCAACTGGGACTGAGGAGCAGGCAGTTTACTATGGGCACCTCTGGGCACCTTTCATCCAAGCTACTCAATACTGCCCCTGCAGCCATAAGAAGTTAACAAATGATATATCCTTCCTGTATTTAGTTTCAATACAAGCATATTCTGCATAGTGGCAAATGCCTTTGTATTTTGTCCACAATATACACTGCCGTTCAAAAGTTTGGGGTCACTTAGAAATGTCCTTGTTTTTGAAAGAAAAGCAAAACAAAATTGTCCATTAAAATAACATCAAATTGATCATAAATGCAGTGTTAGAAATTGTTAATGTTGTATATGACGCTCGAAACGGCAGATTTTTTATGGAATGTCAACAGAGTCCCATTATCAGCAACCATCACTCCTGTGTTCCAATGGCACTTTGTGTTAGATAATCCATTTTAAAAGGCTAATTGATCATTAGAAAACCCTTTTGCAATTATGTTAGCACAGCTGAAAATGGTTGTGCTGATTCAAGAAGCAATACAACTGGCCACCTTAAGACTAGTTGAGTATCTGGAGCATCAGCATTTTTTTGGTTGGATTACAGGCTCAAAATGGCCAGAAACAAATAACTTTCTTCTGAAACTTGTCAGTCTATTCTTGTTCTGAGAAATGAAGGCTATTCCGTGCGAGAAATTGCCAAGAAACTGAAGATCTCGTACAACGCTGGGTACTACTCCCTTCACAGAAAAACAAGGACATTTCTAAGTGACCCCAAACTTTTGAACAGTAGTGTATATATATTTTTTTGTCTATTCAGCTAACCATCCTAAAACAGTAACATTATACTATGCTGTTATATTTGGTTATGTAGAATACTAATTAATCATTGTGATCTTCCAAGACACTGGCTGTTTCTGAATACCCATACTAGCGTACTAAATAGTATGCAAAAAAAACAAAAGGTTTTTATAGTATGTGAAATGTAGTACTCTGAATGTGTCATCTAATGCGCGATTGTGTTGACATCTGCCATTCATTCATTTTGGTACAGCATGTCAATTTATCTGATTATCAGCTGTTAAAACACCTGAGTAGGAGAAGACGAGTGAATTCTACTAGATCAGATATTCCCAAACTGGGGGCAATGCTGTTGGGGGTACGCCAAATAAAAATGTGATTTAACATAAAATATGTTTTTGTCTTCACATTTTCAACAGGACATTTACATTTTCCAAAGGGGCTATACAGCAAATATGTTAAATGAGCATGTAGAGCCTCACAAGTTAAAATTGCCTTATTTCAGTCTAACACGGCTATTTACTTTTGTAGCACTTTGTCAGAAGCAACATTTTTGTAAGTAGTTAGGCAACTGTCCTCCAAGTTTAGCTCGAATTTTGCTGGAAAATATTTGAGAAATGTAATTTGTTGACGATAGGCCTATGTCTCGTCTTGCGCTGTGCAGAATATCAGATCTCAGTAATGATTGGAGAAGTGTTTAACATCTCCAGTACAACATCCTTATTATATACACTGCACAAAAAAATAGAGGGAACACTTAAACAACACAATGTAACTCCAAGTCAATCACACTTCTGTGAAATCAAACTGTCCACTTAGGAAGCAACACTGATTGACAATACATTTCACATGCTGTTGTGCAAATGGAATAGACAAAAGGTGGAAATTATAGGCAATTAGCAAGACACCCCCAAAAAAAGGAGTGATTCTGCAGGTGGTGACCACAGACCACTTCTCAGTTCCTATCCTTCCTGGCTGATGTTTTGGTCACTTTTGAATGCTGGCGGTGCTTTCACTCTAGTGGTAGCATGAGACGGAGTCTACAACCCACACAAGTGGCTCAGGTAGTCCAGCTCATCCAGGATGGCACATCAATGCGAGCTGTGGCAAGAAGGTTTGCTGTGTCTGTCAGCGTAGTGTCCATGGAGGCGCTACCAGGAGACGTGGAGGAGGCCGTAGGGGGGCAACAACCCAGCAGCAGGACCGCTACCTCCGCCTTTGTGCAAGGAGGAGCACTGCCAGAGCCCTGCAAAATGACCTCCAGCAGGCCACAAATGTGCATGTGTGAGAAGGGCTTTGGTCAGGGAGGTGACCAAGAACCCGATGGTGACTCTTGACGGGGCACCAGAGTTCCTCTGTGGAGATGGGAGAACCTTCCAGAAGGACAACCATCTCTGCAGCACTCCACCAATCAGGCCCAGACAGAAGCCACTCCTCAGTAAAAGGCACATGACAGCCCACTTGGAGTTTGCCAAAAGGCTAAAGGACACTCAGACCATCAGAAACAACATTCTCTAAAATTGATTAAATTAGATTTTTTTTGGTTACTGGCCAGCACACAATATCCCCATAATGTCAGAGTGCAATTATGTTTTTTTATTTTTTTAAACAAATTAATTAAAATTGAAAAGCTGAAATGTCTTGAGTCTGTAAGTATTCAACCCCTTTGTTATGGCACGCCTAAATAAGTTCCAAGAGTAGAAATTTGCTTAACAAGTCACGTAATATGTTTGGACTCTGTGTGCAATAATAGTGATTGGCATGGTTTTTGAATGACTACCTCATCTCTGTACCCCACACATACAATTATCTTTAAGGTCCCTCAGTCGAACATTGAATTTCAAACACCGGTTTAACCACAAAGACCAGGGAGGTATTCCAATGCCTCGCAAAGAAGGGCACCTATTGGTAGATGGGTACACATTTTTAAAAAGCAGACACTGAATATCCCTTTGAGCATGGTGAACTTATTACACTTTGGATTTTGTATCAATACACCCAGTCATTACAAAGATACAGGTGTCCTTCCTAACTCAGATGCTGGCCTAATTGACAGTGAAAAAAAGGAAGACTGTACAGACTAAATATATTCCAAAACATGCATCCTGTTTGTAACAAGGCACTAAAGTAATACTGCAAAAAAAATAATACAACACATTACTGAGTACCACTCTCCATATTTTCAAGCATAGTGGTGGCTGCATCATGTTATGGGTATGCTTGTAATTGTTAAGGACTGGGATTTTCAGGGTAAAAAAGAAACAGAATGGAGCTAAGCACAGGCAGTCCTAGAGGAAAACCTGGTTCAGTCTGCTTTCCACCAGACACCGGGAGATGAATACACCTTTCAGCAGGACAATAACCTAAACACAAGGCCAAGTCTGCACTGGAGTTGATTACAGTACCTAGAAGATGGTGAATGTTCCTGAGTGGCCTAGTTGAAGTTTTGACTTAAATCTACTTGAAAATGGTTGTCTAGCAATGATCAACAACCAATTTGACAATCCTTGAAGAATTTTGCAAAGAATAATGGGCAAATGTTGCACAATCTAGGTGTGGAAAGCTCTTAAACTTACCCTGAAAGACTCAGCTTTAATCACTGCCAAAGATGATTCTAGCATGTATTGACTCAGGGGTGTGAATACTTATGCAAATGAGATATTTATGGCTTTCGTTTTTTCTATAAAATTGCAAAAATGTCTAAACATGTTTTCATTTGGCATTATGGGGTATTGTGTGTAAATGAGTGAGGGGAAAAAAATAGATTTAATTAATTTTGAATTCAGGCTGTAACACAAAATGTGGACTAAGTCAAGGTGTATGAATACTTTCTGAAGGCACTGTACAGTCGTGGTCAAAAGTTTTGAGAATGACACAAATATTATTTTTCACAGTCTGCTGCCTCAGTTTGTATGATGGCAATTTGCATATACTCCAGAATGTTATGAAGAGTGATCAAATTAATTGCAATTAATTGCAAAGTCCCCCTTTGCCATGCAAATGAACTGTATCCCCCCCCCCAAAAAAAATCCACTGCATTTCAGCCCTGCCACAGAAGGACCAGCTGACATGTCAGTGATTCTCTCATCAACACAGGTGTGAGTGTTGATGAGGACAAGGCTGGAGTTCACTCTGTCATGCTGATTTGAGTTCGAATAACAGACTGGAAGCTTCAAAAGGAGGGTGGTGCTTGGAATCATTGGTCTTCCTCTGTCAATCATGGTTACCTGCAAGGAAACACGTGCCGTCATCATTGCTTTGCACAAAAAGGGCTTCACAGGCAAGGATATTGCTGCCAGTAAGATTGCATCTAAATCAACCATTTATTGGATCATCAAGAACTTCAAGGAGAGCAGTTCAATTGTTGTGAAGAAGGCTTCAGGGCGCCCAAGAAAGTCCAGCAAGCGCCAGGACCGTCTCCTAAAGTTGAGCTTGCTCAGGAATGGCAGCAGGCAGGTGTGAGTGCATCTGCACGCACAGTGAGGCGAAGACTTTTGGAGGATGGCCTGGTGTCAAGAAGGACAGCAAAGAAGCCACTTCTCTCCAGGAAAAACATCAAGGACAGACTGATATTCTGCAAAAGGTACAGGGATTAGACTGCTGAGGACTGGGGTAAAGTCATTTTCTCTGATGAATCCCCTTTCCGATTGTTTGGGGCATCCGGGAAAAAGTTTGTCTGGAGAAGACCAGGTGAGCGCTACCATCAGTCCTGTGTCATGCCAACAGTAAAGCATTCTGAGACCATTCATGTGTTGGTGTTGCTTCTCAGCCAAGGGAGTGGGCTCACTCACAATTTTGCCTAAGAACACAGCCATGAATAAAGAATGGTACCAACACATCCTCCGAGAGCAACTTCTTCCAACCATGCAGGAACAGTTTGTTGACGAACAATGCCTTTTCCAGCATGATGGAGCACCTTGCAATAAGTCAAAAGTGATAACTAAGTGGCTCGGAGAACAAAACATCGATATTTTGGGTCCACGGCCAGGAAACTCCCCAGACCTTAATCCCATTGAGAACTTGTGGTCAATCCTCGAGGCGGGTGGACAAACAAACAACCCACAAATTCTGACGAACTCCAAGCATTGATTATGCAAGAATGGGCTGCCATTAGTCAGGATGTGGCCCAGACGTTAATTGACAGCATGCCAGGGCGGATTGCAGAGGTCTTGAAAAAGAAGGGTCAACACTGCAAATTGACTCTTTATTAACTTCATGTAATTGTCAATAAAAGCCTTTGAAACTTATGAAAGGCTTGTAATTATACTTCAGTATTCCATAGTAACATCTGACAAAAATATCTAAAGACACTGAAGCAGCGAACTTTGGAAATTAATATTTGTGTCATTCTCAAAACTTTTGGCCACGACTGTACTTTTCAGGATACATACATCTACTTCTGTGCTAAATTTGGTGCTTTTGTCACAAAGTTTACTATTGAGTCCACATTTTTAGTTTAACCGCACACCACTACTATACAAAATATATTTTTCATTCATCTTTTTTTAACAAGTAAATTATGGTAAATAGTTGTTTTTTTTGTCTAACTACTTGCTTGACAAAGCCTTAACATTTTCAGAAGGACCTCACCATTTACCCCTGTTGGTGCTTTAAGGGTTAAAATCATATATTTTTTTAAATTCTGCAATTTTAGTTTCCCGATTTGCCTCATTAAATTTGATAATTTTCTAAAAACAGCTACTTATAAAAACAGAGTAAGCTGTGTCTTGTGATTGACCTCACCCTCCTCTGTCTGAGCTCAAGTGTAGCAGAGGCCAGTCAAAACAAACTATGAGGATGGCACCTGGCCTTGGCACAGCTTTGCATGGAAGTAACACTCTGTTTCCCCCTCCTTCTGCCTCTTAAAGGAGTCTCTCAACTGCTTCAGTCCAGGAGACGCAGAAGATGCTGTCCACAGTTGAAGAGGACCGAGAAGGGTGTCTCCACTTCCCCACATTTTCGCTGCCATCAGATCTGGGTTCAAATACAATTTAGAAATCTTGTTAAATACCTTGAGTGTTTGCTTTAGCTTGCCTGGAGTGCCAGGTGGGTAGTGTTTGCACTTTGGGGACTTTTCCGCTGGTTCCATTGCAACATGCAAGCGCTATAAAGCACAGCTAAATTATTTGAAATTATTTCAAATAGTATTTGAACCCAGGTGCTCTGCTCAGGCTTGCTTCATACCCTGCCAGCCTTACCAATTTGATTGTCAAGCAGGAGTTCAAGCACACCGTCTTAGCAGAAAATTAGGTATGGAATGTGGCAGTTGTAGTGGCCAGAATTTGTTCTACAGTTCCAATTCTGTTGCCATCTGTTAGATAGATGGTGTGTGTGGGTGAAGAGCGATATGATTTGAGACAAACATGACCTTGCGCACACACACTTATCAACAGTCAACGTTTAATTTATTGTGAACAGAACTTTAGAATGTTGAATAGAGGACATCCTTGAGATTATTTGTTTCAGTAGATTTGAGACATTCAGTGATTTTGTCTATTACAATGTATTTAATTTCATACTATAACTAATGGAGAGGGTTGCCACACTGAAAAATGTATCAAAAACAAAGCACTGACTACAAACACTGTCTTATCCTTAAATTATTATCCTTTAATTCTACAATGTAGTTTATAAACAATTACTTAAGGTCTTATGAATAATATATTCTGAACAAAAATATAAACGCAACATGCAACAATTTCAATGGTTTTACTGAGTTACAGCTCATATAAGGAAATCAGTAAATTTAAATAAATAAATTAGGCCCTAATCTATGAATTTCACATGACTGGGCAGGGGCACAGCCATTGGGGCCTGGGGAGGGCATAAGCCCACCCACTTGGGAGCCAGGCCCAGCCAATCAGAATGATCTTTTCCTCACAAAAGGGCTTTATTACAGACAGAAATAGTCCTCAGAAATTAACATTAAATTCTCTGGCAACAGTTCTGGTGGGCATTCCTGCATTCAGCATGCCAATTGCACGCTCCCTCAACTGGAGACATATGTGGCATTGTGTTGTGTGACACAATTGTACATTTTAGTGGTCTTTTGTTGTCCCCAGCACAAGGTGCACCTGTGTAATGATCATGCTGTTTAATCAGCTTCTTGATATGCTACACCCGTCAGGTGGATGGATTGTCTTGGCAAATGAGAAATGCTCACTAACAGAGATGTGCATAAATTAAGTATGAAAATCATTTGAGAAATGTATTTTTGTGCGTATGGAACATGTCTGGGATCTTTTATTTCAGCTCATGAAACATGGGACCAACACTTTACATGTTGTCTTTTTATATTTTTGTTCAGTATATGTACCCCTTTAATTGGATAGTTGAATATCATCTATTTTGAACATTCTCATACTTGACCAGCCCTGTTTCCTCAGTGAGAGTATGCTGAAAGACCACCATACAGGATTTAACATTTTGGCTTAAGAGTTAATGTTTTTAGTTAGTCACATGTTACTTTTACATGTTACATTACTGTGTGTGTATAGAGTTCACATTTCACACTGCAATTCTGTCACATATTCATGGCCATGTTATGAAACACCCATTTCTTTGCATTATCGATGCATCCATTGCACGTCCTCAGCTAAAATGGCAACATGATTTAAGGGGGGAAATAGTTTTTAGACAGTACTACTGTAGTTACAGTTAATATTCCATGCATCAACATTTTGGAATATTTATTCTTAAATTTGCTATACTGACATTTGAAAAAGCACAGCGTAAGCGAAGATGGGTACTTTCATACTTACAGTTCACTGATTGTGTCCAACCATGTGTATCTTGTTTATTACTGCCACATTGATAATGTTAAAATCAATGCTGCTCTAAAGTGCTTCTGTGCCGGTGTTTAGCAACATTACTTTTGTGGCTCTTACAAGACAATGTTATTATATAAGTAGGCAGAAGTCAGTAGCCTGTAAGACTACAACATACTGAATGATATAATGGTATGATGCTGTAAGATATTTTTAGATCACTAGAATTATCTGATGTAAGTGTAAATTATTGAAGAAATTATGTTGTACTCTGTCAGAACATCTTGCTCATGGCAGTTTGACTTCTGGTACATAATGTGGCCAGATTTATTGAGCTCATTGGGAGGTGTCATCCTGTTTAGATGTTTCCACTACAACTCCCTGTCTCTCTCTAAAGCCAGGGCAAGCCTGTGGCAGAACCCTGGCTATGGGGCAAGACTCTGGGAGTGGCTTTTGGGAATAATAACCTAGATGACTCTATCTTCTTATATTTGACCTACAGTATCTGTGAAAGAGGACTAATACAAGAAGTGTCTCAAAGACGTAAAGGGACGGTGGCAGCAGGGGATTGGGAATGTTCAAATGTTTCCAGACTGGTGTGTCATAGGGGAAATGGGTTGGTTCATTGTTATACTACCATCTGAAACTTCAGTGTCTGTGTATAGCATGAACTACTGAAGCATTACAGTACATTATTCTCACAGGAAGTATTTATTTGGTTCAATCAGCAGGGGTGCCTCCTTTTTTAATTTATTTCACCTTTATTTAACCAGGTAGGCTAGTTGAGAACAAGTTCTCATTTACAATTGCGACCTGGCCTAGATAAAGCGAAGCAGTTTGACACTTACAACAACACAGAGTTAAACAAACATACAGTCAATAATGCAGTAGAAAAATAAGTCCATATACAATGTGAGCAAATGAGGTGAGAACTTTGACTCTATTACTTTTTTCATTTCTGTTATTGGAAACAGTAACGTCCTTGTCACGCATTACCGCTTTCACAGCCTTGTTTGTGTATCGGTGGGCATCTTTCGCAAGACTGCATTGTACTACACTCGAAGCAACCATTTACCTAAACCAACAAGACTTTAAGGTGTGGAGACATTGTAATGAAATGTTATGAGTCATATATAAACTTGTATTACTGTATTTGTAAATTCGGACAATTCTGAACTATAGTTGGAATAGAAATAAATTGTTGGGTTTTCTGATGTTGTGTAGGGAATTTAAATGGTGCTTTCTATAAATGTGTCAAACTCATTCCACGGAGGGCCGAGTGTCAGTGGGTTTTTCGCTCCTCCCTTGTACTTGAGTGATGAATTAAGGTCACTAATTAGTAAGGATCTCTCCTCACCTGGTTGTCTAGGTCTTAATTGAAAGGAAAAAACAAAAGTCAGCAGACACTAGGCCCTCCATGGAATTAGTTTGATACCCCTGCTATAAACCAATGACAGACTGAGGACCAAAATAAATCAGTACTCCGCCTATAGACATCCTGTCCTTTGGATGAGTGGTTCATCAGTAATCAAATGTTGATAACATGGCTAGTCTACACAAATGCACTGAACAAAAATATAAACGCAACATGCAACAAAGATTTTACTGGGTTACAGTTCATATAAGGAAATCAGTCAATTAAAATTAATTATTTAGGCCCTGATCTATGGATTTCTGTTGGTCACAGATACCTTTTTTTTTAAGTAGGGGTGTAGATCAGAAAACCAGTCAGTATCTGGTGTGACCACCATTTGCCTCATGCAGCTTCGACATCTCCTTCGCATAGAGTTGATCAGGCTGTTGATTGTGGCCTGTGGAATTTGGTCCCATTCCTCTAATGGCTGTGCGAAGTTGCTGGATATTGGAGGGAACTGGAACATTCAGTTGTACACGTTGATCCAGAGCATCCAAAACCATGCTCAATGGGTGTCATGTCTGGTGAGTATGCAGGCCATAGAAGAACTGGGACAGTTTCAGCTTCCAGGAATGGTGTACAGGTTCTTGCGACATGGGGTTGTGCATTATCATGCTGAAAGATGAGGTGATGGCAGTGGATGAATGGCACGACAATGGGCCTCAGGATCTGGTCACGGTATCGCTGTGCATTCAAATTGCCATAGATAAAATGCCATTGTGTTCGTTGTCCGTAGCTTATGCCTGCCCATACCATAACCTCACTGTCACCATGGGACACTATTCACAACATTGACATCAGAAAACCGCTCACCCACACAACACAATGCCATCTACCTTTTACAGTTGAAACCAGGATTAATCTGAAGAGCACACTTCTCCAGAGTGCCAGTGGCCATCGAAGGTGAGCATTTGCCCACAAGTTGTTCACGACGCCGAATTGCAGTCAGGTCAAGACACTGATGAGGACGACGAGCTCGCAGATGAGCTTCCCTGAGACGATTTCTGACAGTTTGTGCAGAAATTCTTCAGTTGTGCAAACACACAGTTTCATCAGCTGTCTGGGTGGCTGGTGAAGAAGCCAGCTGTGGAGGTCCTGGGCTGGCGTGCTTCCACGTGGTCTTGGGGTGTGAGGCCAGTTGGACATACTGCCAAATGCTCAGAAATGACGTTGTGGAGGCAGCTTATGGTAGAGAAATTAACAATCAATTCTCTGGCAACAGCTATGTTGGACATTCCTGCTGTCAGCATGCCAGTTGCATGCTCCCTCAAAACTTTAAACATCTTTGGCATTGTGGCCTTTTTATTGTTCCCAGTACAAGGTGCACCTTTGTAAAGATCATGCTGTTTAATCAGTTTCTTTATATGCCACACCTGTCAGGTGGATGGATTATTTTGGCAAAGTTGAAAAGCTCGCTAACCGGGATGTAAACACATTTTTGCACAACATTTGAGAGAAGTAAGGGATATTTTATTTCAGCTCATGAAACATGGGACCAACCCTTTACATGTTGCGTTTATATTTTTGTTTTGTACAAATACAATTGGGAACAGTAAACAAGTTGACAAGCTAGACCTATATTAGTTATGTTTTGATAATAAGAAGTTTGGTGGGAACTGGATTGGGTGGAAACTGGTTTGCCCTGCCAGTTTAACTACCATCATAGGAAACATATTTTGTCTGTCCAAAGCATGTACAGAACAGAGGGTGTGGTAAACTAGTGCTCCCACTAAAAGTTCAGTGGTATGATCTTGCCTCACTGCATTTTGTGTGCAGAAGTTAGAATTGTATAATCTTACTAAAATGGGAGTGTTGCTTTCTGTGGACCTGCTCTGCAACATGAATACAGGCTAGAGCAGAAATGTGGGTTAAATTGGAGGATCCGAAGTGGAGGGGAAATCAGTGAAGAGAAAGAAAGAGGCAGACAATGCTAGTGTAAACAAATCATGTTCTGTCAAGTTTTTCTTTTTTTAATCTTGTGCCTTTGTATTTGAACCTTAGATTTGTCCCCAAAGTTAAATTGGCCGTAGAGCTTTCCACTCTTATCTTGACAGATGTGTGCAACTAGAATTTCAGGAGGAAATTCGATATGTAAAACATATCAACTTTGACTCACTCCTATTTTGGAGTGCATCTTAGTCCACTTATCATACATGATTTACAAATATCAGTGGGAAAGCACAGGTTGTAGGCTATACAGTGTAGCTTACTAAATGGCCAGTTTGTTTTGCATGGCCCGGTGACCCAGTTGGGGGGAGATTTCACTTAAGGACCAATGGAATGGTCTAAAATGTGCAAACTCCGCCCACCCGGGGCAACAGGCCATGCAAAACGAACACGCCCCGTGAGTAAAGCCTAAGCAGCTGACGTAAATAAACATCTGAATAGATATAAGCCTACTTACATGTCTACTCCGCCCTCCAACTATAAAATACAGCCTACTCTAGATAGAATTTTATTAAGCACATTTCAACTGGTAGGCCTACAGATCCGAATGCACAATAAACGTGGATGAAATGATGAATCTGGGGTATAAAATCATGTTCTTTTTATCAATTGCCATACATCCCTCAGGTAAGATTATTATATTCGTAAACATAACATTGCACAGACCACTGTAACAATGACAATGTAAATTGTAGAATTAATGCAGTGATTGAAATTGCCACTGTTGATGAGTACTACAAAGCAGGATCAATGAGTTAACCAGCTAACTTGCCTAAATATATTTAAATATTTATTTTTATTTTTTTTAAGATAAGCTTGGAATGGACATAGTGTAATTGTCTCAACAACCAAAAACACATTCAAGTTTATTTCTTAATGAACCAGAAAGTCAATAGTTATTATTATTATTTTTTTTTATCAATGTTGGCTAACTTGATTGATTCTGATTCTGCTTTACCTCTCTGGTGTGGCTCATTTGTTTGTAAACAGCTGAAGTTCCATCGAAATGTGGTATGCCGCCGTCCTTTCCACACATGCAAGTCAGGGACAAATACCTGAGACAGAAAAACATATTCAGCGAAGGAGCTAAAGTCCTCTACAGATGTGCTGAGGGCTACACTCAGTACAAAGGCAGTCGCTCTATCATGTGTGAAGCTGGAAAATGGACAAGGTTATCCATGAAGTGTGGAAGTAAGTAATAAGCTACAGCTAAGCATTTAGCTCAGTATATTGTTGTTGTGCATAACACTGGTTCAATGAATGTCATCTCATCATATCATTATGGTTATGATAAGTGTCTCGCTGCCTGAGTCTGATGTGATGCGTGGGATGAGATTGTTGTGGCAAGGAGCTATCATTTGACACTACTCTGGTGGTTGCAAAGAGAGAAAATGTGGGAAGTTGAATGTATATTCTCTTCAGTCGTTGAGGGCTGCAGTGTCGCCGGCTTAACACTTCTCTGTATGAGTCTTTATGTTGAGTTTGGCACATCCACCCTGGATTTGTTCCCTGACTGCTCTGCTGTTTTCTAATGTGTCCTCTCCTTAGAGAAAATGTGTGGATCTGCTGGGGAGTTGTTCAATGGACACTACGATTACACAGGGGCTTCGTTCAGGGACAAGGCATATGCAGTGTGCAATGAGGGGTAAGTAACCCACTGGACAAAAACTGACTCAATCAATGTGTTTTCCACATAATTTGAACCCCCAAAAATCTATGTGATGACATTGAATCAACGTGGAAAACTGATTGGATTTGCAAAAAGTCATCAAGAAGGGCATTTCATTTTTTTTTTCACCTAACTTTTAAACTAAATGACATAGTGACATTTTTTGTTGTTTTCACGTTGAATTCACATTAGTTGAAAACTCAACCAAATGTTATAAGAACTAGACATTGAACTGAGGTCCGTGCCCAGTGGGAAGTGTGTTGAATGTAATGAAATAGGCCTGAGATTTGTTTTCATCCCCTGTGTGATATTGGAACAGGTTTACACTGAAGGGGATGGAATACAGAATGTGTAAAGAGTCTGGCTGGAGTGGAGAGATTCCCACTTGTGAAGGTGTGCAACATTCAATTACCAATCTTACAGTAATATGCAGCAATAAGATATATCCCTTTCTAAGTAGGATACATAACACACCTCCTAATCAATGTAGTAAGCCCTGCTGTATGAAATACCAGACTGGCATGACCCTGTACTTGTCTAAGAGATTGTAGGCACGACACATCAAGATACTCCTGTTGAGACTTGACCGTGTTGGCCTTGGACATTCAGTCCGTAGTTGTCCCATCATCTCAAAAGCAGGATAATATCACATAATCAAACGTTTCTTTAGGCTACTACAGCATGGCTAAAGTCCTATCTACTGTACTGCAATGCTTTTTACCAAAGCATAAGCTCATTGTCTCCATGGAGGCATCTCCAAAATGAGCCACATTAACAATTATGTCATTATTGATGCAATAATGAATTAAACAAAAGGCACTACCATTTGAAATGTCCTCATTCTAGTAGGAGGTAAACCACAAGTGGTTCCAGCAGAAGTGTTCTGCCCTGATCCTTCTGTGGCCAACGGTGTGAAGCTGAGTGAGGCTGACTCAGTATACAAGGTCGGAGACTCAGTGACCTTCACCTGCTCTGAGGGTTTCCTCCTGACTGGAGCCCAGCAGCTTACCTGTGGACCAGATGGCCAGTGGCAGCCCCAGCCCCCACTCTGTCAGGCCTCTGATATAACTCAAAGCTCCAAGCCTGATGGTAAACATAACACCATCCAAGATCTGTCTCTTTGATCATTGAAATATATAAAACACGTTATGATGCATTGGTATTATACTAGATGTACTTTCTATCTATTGTCAAAATGGTCCATCTCCCTTTCCTTTAGGCAGATGTAGAGTACCACCGTACCTCCCCAACGCACACCTTTCTGACCGCTATATAACACAGACAGACTTTGGTCCTGGTGAACGGGTCCGTTACAGTTGTGCCTTGGGATACGGGAGAGCAAGAGGCACTTACTATAGTACCTGTGTCAGTGGGAAGTGGACGCCAGTAACTCTGAGATGTGAACGTAAGAACCCATAAGGAGAAGTATTATTGATGTTCAGAATATATTAAATGTATATGCACAGTATATAGTACATAAAGAACATTCAACAAAATGCAACTGCTCTGTCTCATAGGCAGCGTGTTCAGGAGATTGCACTTATCTTGTTTAACCATTAGGTGGCAGCAGATCCATAGCTAGTCTATATTATATCACTCTGTGGGAGTGAAGGTTTGTGTATTTTGTTATTTCCCCCAAAATTAATTGTGAAAGTTTCTTGTCCAAAGGCAAATCATGTGGATCTGCTGGAGAGATCTCTTATGGTGATTTCATTTATACCGGTGTACAGTTTGGGGATACAGCTACAGGGGTTTGTAATGAGGGGTAAGTATTCTGTTAGTCTATTTTCTCTCGAGGCTGCCTAACCCTCATAATTGTTACAGTGTACAAATAAAATGATGCATTGCCAGATTAAATCACTTTTTGTACCCATTTTTTAACCAGGTATCAACTGGTTGGACGGGATGTAAGAAATTGCATGAATGATGGCTGGGATGGGCGTGTTCCGGTCTGTGAAGGTAGGCTGTCACATACATTTTTTAGATAGGCTACTGGGCGATTCCACACCAGAGGGAGCGGGAAATATTTTTGATATCTCAGATTGTCCTGCCAATTCTAACATAGCAACTTCATTGGGAGGAAGAATGTTTGACATGTTTTTTTACATTTGTATCACAAAGTAATTTTGAGAAAATCATGATGAAAGTGGACATTTTAGGCCCTTTTTAGAGCTATACATGCCTCCTGTAAGGCCCTATGATCTGTGAACCATACATGATACAGACAACATCTTGGTGTCAAGAGTATTTCTTTATTCTGAAACACAATTTTTCACATTCATTTATTCAACATTGAAAATATTAATATCTCAAAACTACTCTTTTTGATTTTGTTAATTTTAAGACATATTGTTTGTAACAATATATACTGTACAAGTATATACATACAATTTCCAGTGGGCTCTCTGCTAATTCTGACGGTATTATACATTTTATGAGCCGTCAACACAGTGAATGGGAAATTCCCTCTGCTGGTGACTTGCTGAATGTGCAATCCTAAAGGAGGGCTGTGATTGGTTAATTACCTATAATATCAATTTCTATGTATAAAATGGGTCATGTCATTAAAAGTACCAGAGAGACCATTTTAGAAATTTGACATGTTTGAAGAGTGTATTGTTACAAACAATATGTCTACAAATAAGCAAAATGTTGAATAAATTAATGTGAGAATGTGTATTTCAGAATGTAGAAATACTCCATATTTTAGAGCAGACTATAAGGAGTATAATAACACCAAGATGTTGTCTGTATCATGTACAGTTCATGGATCATAGGGTCTCACAGGAGGCATGTATAGCTCTAAAAAGGCCCTAAAATGTCAACTTTCATCATGATTTTCTCAAAGATGGTTTGTGATACAAATGGAAAAAGCTTTTCAAGCATCCTTCCTCCCAATGAAGTTTTTATGTGAGATTTTCCAGAACAGTCTGAGATAACCAAAATATTTTCTGCTCTCGCTGGCGTGGAACCGAATCACCCTATTGCACCACACAGTATCACACCTGGGTCATAGGTCAATTGCTTTAGGTATCATTGTTTTAGTTTATAACATCCCTGAACTTCCAATACTGTCACCATAATATTTTCAAAATTGTTGTCATGTAATCATGTAAATCATGTAAATGTGTGTCTTTCAGCTGTGCAGTGTGCTGAACTTCCTACGGTGGTAAATGGAGAGACAAATGGCTATTTGGAACCACCTTACTTTTACAGCACTGTGATTGGCTATCGATGTCGCGTAGGGAAACTGATTGGAGCGAGAGAGATCTACTGTACCAAAGATGGGACCTGGAGTGATCCACCTCCAGAGTGCCAAGGTTCCAAATCCTTTTCAAGTCTATAGCTTCTCCAGCTCCACTATTTTGCAATGTTTTTTAGCAAACTAGGAACACCCCTTAGGTGTTGAGAACTTGGCCCCGAGAGTAATGTCAGGGAACAAACCGCTCATCCCCTTTAAAAACAATAGAATGAAAACGTATGTTGTCATTTAAATGCTCAATTGACAAGAGGAGCAAGAATGTCTCTTAAGTTTGGTGACTCTGTGATATTTGTCTGTGATAGGGGCATGGTGATGGATGGACCAGGCACCGTCACATGTGGCCTGGAAGGGAAATGGACTCCTGCCCTTCCCACATGTAAATGTGAGTAATTCTGAATGTTCTATTCACTGACAATATAACACTTTGTAGCCTTGGCTGATACATAACTGGAGTGCATTGTATAAAATTGTATTTTTTTTAAATCTTGTTTTACAGACCGGAAGAAATGAAAGTCAGCTACAATTGATCATTATCCTGAGTGGCACCAACTCAACAACTTTACCATAATAACTTTTACCATAATAACTCAATCCATTTTATCTAGTGGTGTAAAGTACTTAAGTAAAAATACTTTAAAGTTATACTTAAGTAGTTTTTTGGGGTATCTGTACTTTACTTTTTATATTTTTGACAACTTTTACTTCACTACATTCCTAAAGCAAATGATGTACTTTTTTACTTCATACATTTTCCCTGACACTCAAAAGTACTAATTACATTTAGAATTCTTAGCAGGACAGGAAATGGTCTAATTCACAACCTTTTCAAGAGAACATCCCTAGTCATCCCTACTGCCTCTGATCTGGCGGACTCACTAAACACATACTTCGTTTGTAAATGGTGTCTGAGTGTTGGAGTGTGTCCCTGGCTATCCATTTAAAAAAAATAAAAACAAGAAAATGTGGCCGTCTGCTTTGCGTAATATAAGGAATTTGAAAGTATTTATACTTGTACTTTTACTTTTGATACTTAAGTATATTTTAGCAATTATATGTACTTTTAATACTTAATTATATTTAAAACCAAATACTTTTAGACTTTTACTCAAGTAGTATTTTACTGGGTGACTTTCACTTTTACTTTTTCTATGAAGGTATCTGTACTTTTACTCAAGTATGACAATTGGGTACTTTTTCCACCACTGATTTTACCTTAGGGCATTTCCATGTAAAAGGACCCATGAGTACAAAGTTCATAGGAGCATGTCAAATTGGGTGTGAAATGAAAGCTAAGAGTCTATTATTATTGTTTACATTGTGACATATATATAGCCATTTTCCATCTTAAAAATGTGGAATAAGCAAAGGCTTTGATGGTCAAATATATGGTTAAAAAAAAGAAGAAACCCGCACACTGCTCTTGATAGTATCACTGCTCTTTAATAAGCTTTACGTATCAGACTTAAGGCCTTTGTCAGAACTTTTGTGAGTTTAAAAATAATTAGCATCCTTATGTAGACAGCTCCATCCACATCCGTTTTCTAAGAAGAGGCTACTCTCTACAATGTGACAATGAAACTCTTGATTTGGCATTGGGGAAAACACGAGATGAACTGCCACAAATAAAGAGCCATTAGAGTTAAAGAACACTGTAATGTTCACCACCACATATACTTTGAACTCGCGCAAAGTGGGAGATGCTGTCAAGAAACACTGGCATGTTTTATCATCGGACCCAGCTTTGCCAGCTGAATTTAAGAATTTACCACTTATTGCATATAGGAGAAGTCGCAATTTACGCGATAAATTGGTCCATGCCAACAGTCCATGCCAACAGCCAAAATAAAATCAGCCAGGCTCTTTTACACCCTCTTCCGAATGGTAGCTATAAATGCAGAGGTTGCGCACAGCGTAACAACATGATGAAGTGTGAATATATCTGCCACCCATATACAGGAAAATGGTTCCAAATTAATGACATTATTACGTGTTCTACTACACATGTTATCTACATGATTAAATGTCCATGTGGGCTGTGGTATGTAGGTAAAACCTCTTGTTCTTTCAAGCAGAGAATTAGTGAACATTAAAGTTCAATAAGGAGAAACGACAGGGATTATCCAATCGCAGTACATTTTAATGACCAAAAACGTGACATTTCTACCTGTAGATTTTGTGGCATAGAGAAAGTTAAGATATCAGGCAGGGGAGGTGATATAAATAATACTCTGAACAAAATATAATGTTTTGGGATTTTCACCCTCCAGACATTCTTTCCTAAAGGTCTTAATGATGAAATGCCTATGTATGTTATGTTGTAAATGTGAACATTTTTATTTATTTTAATTTCACCTTTATTTAACCAGGTAGGCTAGTTGAGAACAAGTTCTCATTTACAACTGCGACCTGGCCAAGATAAAGCAAAGCAGTGCGACACAAACAACAATACAGAGTTACACATGGAATAAACAAGCGTACAGTCAATAACACAATAGGAAAAAAAGAAAGTCTATTTACAGTGTGTGCAGATGACGTGAGGAGGAAGGCAATAAATAGGCCATAGTAATTTCAATTAAATTACAATTTAGCAGATTACCACTGGAGTGATAAAAACAATATGGGAATGAGGTAGGTAGATTGGGTGGGCTATTTACAGATGGACTATGTACAGCTGCAGCGATCGGTTAGCTGCTCAGATAGCTGATGTTTAAAGTCAGTGAGGGAATTGTAATTCTCCAGCTTCAGCGATTTTTGCAATTTGTTCCAGTCACTGGCAGCAGAGAACTGGAAGGAAAGGCGGCCAAAGGAGGTGTTGGCTTTGGGGCTGACCAGTGAGATATACCTGCTGGAGCGCGTGCTATGGGTGGGTGTTGTTATCGTGACCAGTGAGCTGAGATAAGGCGGAGCTTTACCTAGCATAGACTTATAGATGACCTGGAGCCAGTGGGTCTGGCGACGAATATGTAGCGAGGGCCAGCCGACTAGAGCATACAGGTCGCAGTGGTGGGTGCTATAAGGGGCTTTGGTAACAAAACGGATGGCGCTGTGATAGACTGCATCCAGTTTGCTGAGTGGAGTATTGGAAGCTATTTTGTAGATGACATCGCTGAAGTCGAGGATCGGTAGGATAGTCAGTTTTACTAGGGTAAGTTTGGCGGTGTGAGTGAAGGAGGCTTTGTTGTGAAATAGAAAGCCGATTTGATTTTGGATTGGAGATGTTTAATGTGAGTCTGGAAGGAGAGTTTACAGTCTAGCCAGACACCTAGATATTTGTAGTTGTCCACATATTCTAGGTTAGAACCGTCCAGGGTAGTGATGCTAGTCGGGCGGGCGGGTGCGGGCAGCGAACGGTTGAAAGCATGCATTTGTTTTTACTAGCGTTTAAGAGCAGTTGGAGGCCATGGAAGGAGTGTTGTATGGCATTGAAGCTCGTTTGGAGGTTAGTTAACACATGAATAAATGCCCCCATTTCAAATTACTCTGACGTTTTTCTTGCGTGGTACCCAATGATTTATGAAAACTTGCTTGGTGGTTCGATGTCCTCATTGTGGTTTTACGGACGTGTTTAATACGTTTTATGTACACTATTAGAATATTTATAAAATTCACATTGTTATATTTGGTAACACTTACTTATTTTCCCTCGACTCCAAAGCCATTCGAAGCATGGTACGGATGTGGGTGGAGCTATGTCTACATAAGGGTGCAAATATATTTTTTTAAACTCACAAAAGCTCTGACGAAGGCCTTGAGTCTGATATGTAAAGCTTATTAAAGAGCAGTGATACTATCATGAGCAGTGTGTGGGCTTCTTATTTTTTCTCATCTTATTCAATTGTTACCATGAACCTGCAACAAAGATAGCTCAGATGTGTGAGTGCCTTTTGAATTTTGGTACAATATATGGAAAAGGGGTCTTAGACATCTACCAGAAAATGTCTTAAAAGTGATTTGAAATACATCAAACACATTAATATTGAACTGAAGACCCCTGCCAAGTAATGGAAACACATATTTAGTTTTGGAGAAATGATTTAGTTTAAGAAAGTTTAAGAAACATTGCCTTGTGACTTGTAATTCCGTTACTAAAAACCCACATATCTTTAATATATTTTCTAATTTCTCTCCCTCATGAGGAGAGAGGATAATAAAAGTTAAAAGAAGTAACAAGTAAAAGTAAACTTACCAATTAGTTATAGTGTTTTAAAATATGTTTAATTGCCACATACACCAGATAAGTGCAATGAAATGGGTTGTTTTACAGGGTCAGCCATAGTATCGGGATGACCCTGGAGCAAATTAGAGGTAAGTGCTTTGCTCAAGGGCACATCGACAGATTTTACACCTTGTCAACTTGGGTATTCAAACCAGCGACCTTTCGGTTACAGGCCAAATGCTCTAACCGCTAGGCTACCTGCCGCCCTTCAGGATACATTACCATGAAGAGAACGATATTCATATCCATAATTATGCATTTCTGTAGCTGACATCCAATTCTTTCTGCAGACATCTTTGAATCTTAATTCGGAGTAAATATTTCGTTTTTGGGAAACGTGGTCACATAAAAAACAGAGGGAGATTTTACCGTAATTCTGTATCCAAACTTTGCATCTGTACAGTTCTTCCAGTAAATGTGTTTCTGTGAAATTTGTTGTGTGAATTGTTCAAAGCTGTCCTTGTTCATAGAGTTGTATGGTTTGTTAAACTTTTTCTGTTTTCTGCAATGCATGGTATAAAATATTGTATCAAACGATAACGCACGTGAATTTAAAACTTTTTTTTTCTCCAATTGCTGCTTCAAGTTTGTATCTGTGGAATTCGGCTCACGTTCCCTGAGAGGTGGGACAGCTTTGAGGTGCATGTTGCTTCAGGAATGAATGAGTGAGTCCGTGCCAAACTGACAGTACGCAGTGGCACTGTCTGTCTCTGTGCCAATGAGAGCCCAGCCTAAGGCACTTCCTCCCTTCACTGTTCAGGCCTAGAGCAGGAGGACCAGATAAAGGGGGAATCTGCTGTTGCTACATTTTTTTACTTATAAATTAACGATATGTACCCATTGATTCTTGAAGAATATAACTTATAAATGCCTTATGAGCATACTTCAACTGTTGTACCCCATCAGAACCCAAAATATAAGCTTGTTTTACCCCAATGTTTGTAAACAAAGTAAATGTAAACAAACACTATATAGCCTCAAAACATGGTTAAACTACACATGTTATATCATGGATGGTTAGTCCTTGCATCCAGAGCTCTGTCTATTAATTTAAGAGTGGTTACATTTCTCCAACCCCATCCCTCAGCTTTTTACTGAAACAATGTTATACAGTTTATTGCTTCATCTGCTGATTGCTTCTTTAAAGGGAATCATTGATGAGCAAATGCAGAAATAAGAGTGCTTTGTGCTTCTCTGTGACATGATTATGTTTTATTTAACCTTTATTTAACTAGGCAAGTCAGTTAAGAACAAATTCTTATATACAATGGCAGCCTACCCCGGCCAAACCCAGACGACGCTGGGCTAATTTTGCCCTATGGGATTCCCAATCACGGCCGAATGTGATGCAGCCTTGATGATGGTGACATGATGATCGAAATATGCTATTTAGGACACACATGCATCTCTGACATGTAGAATAAGGAATCCCATCAGCTCTATTATTGGTATTTCTGTCTGCAACGTTAATAAAGTACGTTTTCATACTGAACATGGCCAGAAACAGGTGGTCAACCTTCAGAGCTTGTGTGAGCACCATGCTGCCACTAGAGGGCAGTCCAGGTTTGTGCTGGATGGTTTCTGCTGAATAGGTGTGTAGGCAGTCGCCTGTAAACCTATGCAGACTAGTCTCTCACAGCAGATGTATATGCAGACTGGTACAGTGAGACTATAGAGGGGTGCGGTAAATGCACAGTCATGATTGAGGCTGTAACGTCATGTGCTGATAGAAGACAACGTACTGTTTACAGACCACTTTATGAAGGACTGCTGGTGTTGCCCTTATTTTCATGTGCACAGCTACACAGGCCTTCTTACAGCTTTACCACTTCACTCACTTAACAGCTGTTGCGTTTAACTGCCTGTTGTAATCATAATATCCCGACAAGCATTGATCTGAAATCATTTCAGGCAGGCAGAACAAACAGACTTCAAAACAAATTGAGGGGCTTTACCGTAATCCTCTTTCATAACCCCCTGTTAGATGTTCATCATGACCAAATTGCTTCAGAGTGTTTCAAACAAAATGATGCTGCATATGGTGCGGATTTAATGAGGATTTATTTATGTATTTTCTATTGTTGCCGAGGAATGAGGTGATGTGAGCACAGTCATCCAAAAACAAAAGCTACGGGAGGATAAACAGTCTGCAACGTTGCTCTCTCATAGAGAGTGTTCCCTGTTACTGTCAAGATTATATTTATATAATGCAATTATAATTATATAATACCATTATAATTATATTTATATAATGACATAATTAGATTTATATAATACCATCAGAATTATATTTATGTAATGCCGTTATAATTATATTTATATAATACCATTATAATTATGTTTATATAATGCCATTAGAATTATATTTATATAATGCCGTTATAATTATATTTATATAATACCATTATAATTATATTTATATAATGCCATTATAATTATATTTATATAATGCCATTATAATTATATTTATATAATACCATTAGAATTATATTTATATAATACCATTAGAATTATATTTATATAATGCTATTAGAATTCTCCATCTGTAGGCTGCGAGAGGGAAATAATTACTTTTAACAGCTTTCTCTTTGGCGATTACACAGATCAATAAATGAGCAGCGAATGAAATACTACAGTATACTGTAGAATACTTCAGTACTTACTGTAGAATTCTATAATGAACTGTAGTATAAGCTACTGTAGAATACTATACTACACACTGTAGTAACCCTTTATCATGTGTAGTACTTACTATAGAATGTTGTAGTATACTGTTGAAAACTACAGTAAATACTACAGTATTATCCAGAAGGATACAGTAAAGTCAGCAAAAACACTACAGTCCGCAAAAACACTACACTTTTTTAACTATAGTAAATACTACAGTATATAATTTGCATATACCCTGCCCGTTCCCCTCCCCCATATTGCAATTTGTCCCACCCCTAAGTGAGAAACCTACAAGCCAAGTATAGATATTTTGTGTTCCCTACAAGTCATAGAAAAGAGCAGAAGTGCTGAACTATCTGTTCAGATCCCAATCCTACCTACAGGTTATGGAAATGTTCTGTTTTAGTATTTCTCCAGTAGGTTTTCTGAAGGAGGAAGCAAAAACACTACAGTAATGTCTGCAGTATACTACAGTCTCCAAAAACACTACAGTAAATACTGCAGTATACTACAGTCTCCAAAAACACTACAGTAAATACTGCAGTATACTACAGTCTCCAAAAACACTACAGTAAATACAGCAGTATACTACAGTCTCCAAAAACACTACAGTAAATACAGCAGTATACTACAGTCTCCAAAAACACTACAGTAAATACTGCAGTATACTACAGTCTCCAAAAACACTACAGTAAATACTGCAGTATACTATCAATCAAATGTATTTATAAAGCCATTCTTACATCAGCTCATGTCACAAAGTGCTGTACAGAAACCCAGCCTAAAACCGCAAACAGCAAGCAATGCAGGTGTAGAAGCACGGTGGCTAGGAAAAACTCTGAAACTCCCTACATTCTGCAAAAACAGCACATTAATTACTGTAGTACATACTACAGTTATTTTACTACAGTATTTAAACTATAGTTAACTGTAAATACTACAGTATACTACAGTGAATACTATAGTATTTATACCATAGTATCCTATTATCATGACACAAGGCGAGACCCAGATGCAGATGGTTGGAGTCTTACAATGTTTATTAATTCAAAAGGAGTAGGCAAGAGTGGTCGTGGACAGGCAAAAGGTAAAAATCAGATCAGAGTCCAGGAGGTACAGAGTGGCAGACAGGCTCGTGGTCAAGGCAGGCAGAAAGGTCAGACAGGCAGGTACAGAGTCCAGAAACAGGCAAGGGTCAAAACCCAGAGGACCATAAAAAAGGAGAATAGCAAAAAGCAGGAGAACGGGAAAACCGCTGGTTGACTTGGAAAACATACAAGACGAACTGGCACAGAGAGACAGGAAACTGTCACGTTCGTCGTATGGAGGAAGACAGGAGGACCAAGGCGCAGCGTGATACGAATACATTCTTCTATTTATTTAACACGAAACGAAGAACACTTAAACAAACTTTACAAAAACAACAAAACGAACGTGAAGCTATATAATCAACAAGTGCAGACACAGGCAACTTACACATAGACAATAACCCACGAAATACCCAACGGAATGTGGCTGCCTAAATATGGTTCCCAATCAGAGACAACAATAAACAGCTGCCTCTAATTGAGAACCAATCTAGGCAACCATAGACATACAAACACCTAGACTAGTAAACACCCCATAAACATACAAAATCCCTAGACAAGAAAACACATACATCCCCCATATCACACCCTGACCTAACCAAAATATAAAGAAAACAAAGATAACTAAGGTCAGGGCGTGACAGTACCCCTCCACCCCCCCAAAGGTGCGAACTCCGGCCGCAAAACCTGACACAGAAGGGGAGGGTCCGGGTGGGCCTTCTTACGGCGGTGGCTCGGGTGCGGGACGTGGACCCCACTCCACCATAGTCATTACCCGCTTTGGTGGCGCCTCGGGAGCGGGGACCCTTGCAGCGAGTCCCGGACTGAAGACCATCGTAGAGGGCGCCACTGGACGGAGGGGCAGCTCTGGACTGAGTGTCCGCTCCGGACTGAGGGGCAGCTCTGGACTGAGGGGCAGCTCCGGACTGAGGGGCAGCTCCGGACTGACGGGCAGCTCCGGACTGAGAGGCAGCTCCGGACTGACGGGCAGCTCCGGACTGAGAGGCAGCTCCGGACTGAGAGGCAGCTCCGGACTGAGGGGTAGCTCCGGACTGAGGGGCAGCTCCGGACTGAGGGGCAGCTCAGGACTGAGGGGCAGCTCAGGACTGAGGAGTAGCTCAGGACTGAGGGGTAGCTCAGGACTGAAAGGCAGCTCCGGACTGAAAGGCAGCTCCGGACTGAAAGGCAGCTCCGGACTGAGGGGCAGCTCCGGACTGAGGGGCAGCTCCGGACTGAGGGGCAGCTCAGGACTGAGGGGTAGCTCCGGACTGAGGGGCAGCTCCGGACTGAGGGGCAGCTCCGGACTGAGGGGCAGCTCCGGACTGAGGGGCAGCTCAGGACTGAGGGGCAGCTCAGGACTGAGGAGTAGCTCAGGACTGAGGGGTAGCTCAGGACTGAAAGGCAGCTCCGGACTGAAAGGCAGCTCCGGACTGAAAGGCAGCTCCGGACTGAGGGGCAGCTCCGGACTGAGGGGCAGCTCCGGACTGAGGGGCAGCTCAGGACTGAGGGGTAGCTCCGGACTGAGGGGCAGCTCCGGACTGAGGGGCAGCTCCGGACTGAGGGGCAGCTCCGGACTGAGGGGCAGCTCCGGACTGAGGGGTAACTCCGGACTGAGGGGTAACTCCGGACTGAGGGGCAGCTCCGGACTGTCGGGCGGCTCTGGCAGCTCCTGACTGGCGGGCGACTCTTGCAGCTCCTGACTGTCGGGCGGCTCTGGCAGCTCCTGACTGGCGGGCGGCTCTGGCAGCTCCTGACTGGCGGGCGGCTCTGGCAGCTCCTGACTGGCGGGCGGCTCTGGCAGCTCCTGACTGGCGGGCGGCTCTGGCAGCTCCTGACTGTCGGGCGGCTCTGGCAGCTCCTGACTGTCGGGCGGCTCTGGCAGCTCCTGACTGTCGGGCGGCTCTGGCAGCTCCTGACTGGCGGGCGGCTCTGGCAGCTCCTGACTGGCAGACGGCTCTAGCGGCTCCTGACTGACGGACGGCTCTAGCAGCTCCTGACTGACGGACGGCTCTAGCGGCTCAGAACAGACGGGCAGCTCAGGCGGCGCTGGACAGACGGGCAGCTCAGGCGGCGCTGGACAGACGGGCAGCTCAGGCGGCGCTGGACAGACGGGCAGCTCAGGCGGCGCTGGACAGACGGGCAGCTCAGGCGGTGCTCTACAGATGGGAGCAGGAACAGGGTATACTGGACCCTGGAGGCGCACAGTAGGCCTGGTGCGTGGTGCCGGAACTGGTGGTACCGGGCTGGGAACACGCACCTCAAGGCTAGTGCGGGGAGCAGGAACAGGGCATACTGGACCCTGGAGGCGCACAGTAGGCCTGGTGCGTGGTGCCGGAACTGGTGGTACCGGGCTGGGGACACGCACCTCAAGGCGAGTGCGGGGAGAAGGAACAGGGCATACTGGACTGCCGAGGCGCACTATAAGCCTGGTGCGTGGTGCCGGAACTGGTGGTACCGGGCTGGAGACACGCACCTCAGGGCAAGTGCGGGGAGGAGAAACAGGGCGTACAGGGCTCTGGAGACGCACAGGAAGCCTGGTGCGTGGTGTTGGCACTGGTGGTACTGGGCTGGGGACACGGACCTCAAGGCGAGTGCGGGGTGCTGGAACTGGAGGCCTGGTTCGTGGTGCCGGCACCGGAGGACTGGTGCGAGGGGCTGCCACAGGAGAGCTGGTGCGTGGGGCTGCCACAGGAGAGCTAGTACGTGGGGCTGCCACAGGAGGTGCAGGATTAGGGAGGCGCACAGGAGGCCTGGTGCGTGGGACTGGCACTGTCATTACCAGATGGTTAGCACGCACCTCAGGACGAGTATGGAGAGCTGACTCAGGTAACATCAAATCCCGGACACGCTCCGTCGGGCGGATGTCGTGCCTCATGCACCAACACAGCAACTCCATCATTTCACTCTCCTCCAATTTCCCCATTAATTCCTTCACAGTCTCTGCTTCACTCCCCTTGCTCACCTCCAATTCCACCCCGACTGGCTCTGGTTCCATCTTCGGCTCCTCACGGTAAGCACGGGAAGTTGGCGCATGTCTCCTACCTGAACTCGCCACACTCCCCGTGTGCCCCCCCCCAAGACATTTTTGGGGCTGCCTCTCAGGCTTCCAGCCGCGCTGCCGAGCTAGCTCCTCATAATGCCACCTCTCGGCTTTCGCTGCCTACAGCTCTGCCTTGGGGCGGCGATTTTCACCCGGCTGTTCCCATGGTCCCTTGCCGTCTAATATTTCCTCCCAAGTCCATTGCTCCACAAAGCGCTGTTCCTTCCTTTCACGCTGCTTGGTCCAGTTGTGGTGGGTTATTCTGTCACGTTTGTCGTTTGGAGGAAGAGAGGAGGACCAAGGCGCAGCGTGATACGAATACATTCTTCTATTTATTTAACACGAAACAAAGAACACTTAAACAAACTTTACAAAAACAACAAAATGAACGTGAAGCTATATAATCAACAAGTGCAGACACAGGCAACTTACACATAGACAATAACCCACGAAATACCCAACGGAATATGGCTGCCTAAATATGGTTCCCAATCAGAGACAACGATAAACAGCTGCCTCTAATTGAGAACCAATCTAGGCAACGATAGACATACAAACACCTAGACTAGTAAACACCCCATAAACATACAAAACCCCTAGACAAGACAAAACACATACATCCCCCATGTCACACCCTGACCTAACCAAAATATAAAGAAAACAAAGATAACTAAGGTCAGGGCGTGACAGAAACCCAGGGATAAATACACTGGGGAAAATAAGCGACAACTGGAGGCGGTGGAGACAATCACAGGGACAGGTGAAACTAATCAGGGCGTATGGGAGAGTGACCCAGAGAGCTCAGAGTGGCGTGGTTGTTTTAATCTCTTTCAGAGGAATAATTTATTTTCTCCAGAGTAAAAAAAGATGTTAGGACTGATCTTGACCTGTGCCACTTAGTCTGAATGTTTTGTATGAAAACTTTTACTCAACAAAGCATCTCTGCACCATCTCTGCATTTGTGTTTTCTCTCGTCGGTTTGTCAAGGTTAAGTTCTAGGGAACAGACAGAGAGGAGTGAATGAACGCCTTAGAGATGTATTTTCAAATAACATATTTCTTCAAAAGGAGCAAAGTTTCATGTCATTCTACTGTGAGCGTGCTTTTCTACTAGGTTAAGATACAAACCTAGCAGAAATCTATGACCCTCATCTACTGTAGGCCTTGTTAAATGCTGACTGGGATAAAGGCATACACGTTGTGCCGTATAGCTAGACACTGAGGTCATGGTACTTCCACATAATCCCTCGTCGCTCTTGGGGCAGGTGTTCGTCATCTGACTGTATCTGTGTGGGAGATTGGCAGGTCTCATCCTCTGACTGTACCTGTGTTGGAGATTGGCAGGTCTCATCCTCTGACTGTACCTGTGTTGGAGATTGGCAGGTCTCATCCTCTGACTGTACCTGTGTTGGAGATTGGCAGGTCTCATCCTCTGACTGTACCTGTGTTGGAGATTGGCAGGTCTCATCCTCTGACTGTACCTGTGTTGAAGATTGGCAGGTCTCATCCTCTGACTGTACCTGTGTTGGAGATTGGCAGGTCTCATCCTCTGACTGTACCTGTGTTGGAGATTGGCAGGTCTCATCCTCTGACTGTACCTGTGTTGAAGATTGGCAGGTCTCATCCTCTGACTGTACCTGTGTTGGAGATTGGCAGGTCTCATCCTCTGACTGTACCTGTGTTGGAGATTGGCAGGTCTCATCCTCTGACTGTACCTGTGTGGAAGGTCTGCCTCAGGCTGGATCTTAGTTGATCATAGGGGGATTCGTGGAGATGCTCTGCAGTCTGTACAGTAAAGCCACTACTGAGTATGCAGCTCTTACCCAGCCTATTTAGCTCATTCAAATAGGTCACCACCAAAACATGTGGGAGATAATCACCCATAGCCTTGGAGCACAGTTTTGACATTCCTACTCATGCAAAGGTTCCAAATCATCTAACCCTCAATCGATTCTAAGTTTACCTCCCCCCATCTGATCCCCTGTGGAGCTGGCATGGTCAATGCCCAAATACCCTGCTGTGTTGCTTGGAGGGAGAAGATGGAGAATGAGTAATGTACCATCTTGGTCCTGTGTGGCTCAATTGCTAGAGCATGGCGTTTGCAACGTCAGTGTTGTAGGAAAATGTAAGCAAGCATTACTGTACATTTAAGCAAGCACTACTACATGTAAAATGGTATGGTAGAGTGAGTCCCATTGCTGAAGTATATGATGCCATTTGGTTACATAGTGGGGCTGTGTGCTTATCTAATAGGAGAAGCCTGTATTGCAGCCTGCAGCTGTATTTTCCCAGTCTCTTTCTTTACCCTACAGGCATACTCTTTCCTTTTCCTCCGGATTCACAGTGTAACTGAAGTCCTTTCATGACAACTAGGGTCATAAATTAAACATTACCTGGGCTTCTCGTATGCGTCTGTTCAAGTAAAAATAGGTATGTTTGTGTGTAGAGTGATGCCCATGCACACCCCTCTACCATTAATGAAGTAAGTGTTACTGCTGTACCCATATGAAAAACTATGCATCACTTACAGCTTCCAGGCTCAGGCCCCTGCCACTGTGGCCTGACTTTCTCTGGCTCCCCAGTGATTCTCAGCTCATTTGGTTATACAGGGGCTCACAATTACCTGGAGATTTGGGGTTTGGGATATGGATATTTACATATTTCTTCTGACAGATGTTATTATAATTACACAGGCCAGGCTGCCAGACTTCACAATTTGGATCTGAATGGTCATTACTATGAATCCTTTCAAATGATGTATGTTACAAGCCAGGAGGGATTTCTTTTAAAGGGCATTTTTATACTTTGTCTGATTATTCCTGGTTATAAAAACAACTCTAGGGAAACCATTAAGATTCACGACATGAACGTTCACAACAGAGGAGTACCATCCATGTTGATTTTTTTCTTCAAAATTAGATGCACGTCCATAAAATAGTATATGATCAGGCTTCATTTTACCACCCAAATATTAATATGGAGCATTAGACATTGCCAGAAAGTGTCTTCCATCCTGCAAGGCAAAAACAAAGAACAAATACTTAATCAAAGATTAAACTTGGGTAAAAAAAAGAAGAAGAAAGAAACCTTAATGTTCCTCTGTACCTTTGAACTATTGAAAAATGTTTTCATTTTATCAGCCACAGAGATATCCATCTTTATGGACAAGCTTTTATCAGATTGTTTGCTATCAAAAGTTTCCGTTATCTTACTAAGCCTGTAGAAAATAGATTTTTTTAAATCTCCAAATCAATTTTAATGCGAGACCCTAATTGCATTTTTGATTAAAGAGAAATAAAACAGGGAAGCTAGAGAACATCATTATTGAGCATTATCTTTCTCAAAACAAATGTAAACTTAAAGCGTATTGCACCAGTACAGCAGATGAAATCCTAGAGGAAATGAAATATAATAAGCATATCTTCTGTCTAATACTGATGCAGTGCTGAATCTAATCTCCATGTTCCAATCTCCAGTCTTCTTTTAACTCTTTCAAGTTGAAAAGCACCCATGATGCACTGCCACAATGAAAGAACAGGAACATGCTGATTCTTGTTTGCATTTCCTTTTGTTCAGCTTTTATTGATTCTTTAAAAGAGACAAGGAGGTAGAGACTAGCTGCACAACACAAAGACATATTCATTAATGGGACACTTATCCTCTAGGAGGCAAGCAGTATAGGCTTGGCCTGCTGTAAATAAAAAGGAAATGTATCATTTGAGGGATGTTAACAGGCAGGTGATGTGAAATTTAGGCTGCTTGGAGATATCCTTTGCTGGGTTTTAGAAGATGTGAAAACCTATTTGTGAGGTGTGGCCAGGGAAATGTAATACTTTTTCTGTCTGCCTTGTGTAGCCTACACATGGGTATAGCAATAGGCAAATTGAAGTGATGGTGCAGACAAAGTGGAAAGGGTACAAACTCATTTGAAAAAGGAGTAGGCCTATGTATACAAAAAGATTATATAAAATGCCAGACTTGTGTTTTTCATTTATGTAAAGCCAGCGGAACAAATATATGAGTAAGATGTGATAATTAAACTGAATCTCCTGCAGGCTATTGCTAAATAGCAGATCATGTCATGGTGTTTATTGCTCTCTAGATCTTTTTGAATGCGATTTGCTCCTGACTTTTTTTGAGGTGGCAAAAATAGGTAATAATAATTTTGTATGAGAAGCAATCATGGGAGATAGAGTGTACACGAGAGCTCGCGTAGCACACGCAGAGAATACAACCTGTTCGCGGTCATTGTGCATCGGGTGCTATCAACACAACTCCTTATATTTGTCATTGTATGTGTCAGTTGCAGGTTTTCATTTTTTCCCCCGCACCGCTCTTTTCCCTTGTCTGTGGGGAAAGTGTCCAAGTTGGTTGTGGTGTGGCGCGCGGTCCATAGATTGCACCCAGAGTTTGACCTTTCGCCCACGGAAGTCTCCTCCATGACAACCCCCGACTTCGTTCCAACCAGCAGCTGATTGTAAATTCCTGCAGAAAAATAAACACTTGCAAGTAGTTGGAGAAAGAGAGAGAGCGCATGTGGGAGAGCGAGAGCAGGAGCAATGCGCGGATCCTCATCTCTCCACCCCTTTCCTCCTCTCTGCCTCACTCCATCTCTCTCAAACGTCCCTCTGCCTTATATTGAAATTGGTCTGGGTCGAACAGGATCACAGAACACCGCTTCTCTATTGCTGCACATTGTCGGGTATTCCGCAAAACCCGATCACTTGAAACACAATAAGCAGACACAAAGGAAAGGACATAGTACCACAATATATTTTTAAAGGTGGAACACGTTTTTCTTATAAAAAAAATACCGTCCGTTTGTGCGTGTTAAGCGTTGTAAAGTAGGTGTTTAACTATAACTGTCCAACTACAGTATAAAGTAGCCATGCATCTGCACATTATAATGCGCGCTAGCATTGGATTAGTCGGTTTCTGTCTGCTTGCCTTTGTCCAACAGCCAGCTCGCGCTTCAGGAGGCAAATCCACTCAAGGTAAGTTTTCCCATCAAAATCCCTTTATTCCTCCAGGCTGTATCTTTCAGACCCTGGGGAGCAGCTATGATTATTTAGTGCAGATTTCATTACCTCAATCCGCTGTGCATTGTGAATTTGTAAGCTAATGCCTGACCAATTTCTAATTGAGTTACATATTAGTTCATTTTTAAAGATTACACACACACACCAATAAATTCAGCATCTCACAATAAAAATTTAAAAACTAAGTATGCCTCATTCATCCTATTCAACATTATATTATATTTAATGAACAGGCACACTGGTAAGCAAATTGAAAACTCTTTTAGTAGGCTGATGCAAAATATGTTTATGTATTAAGTACCTAGGAAATTCCACTCTGTTTAAATATTGTTTTGCACTTGCATGTGGCCTGAGATCAGGAAATCATTTATTCTGTTGCATGCCCAGACTATATTTGTCTCCCCATGATGTTTAAGCTACTGCTGCACTTTTCTGAGACTGTCACAAAAGTGGAAAATTAACCTGTTTTATAGGTCTGATCCAAAACCGTTAATCAATGTTTAAATCCCTCTGACACTCCCATTTTCTAACCATGGAGATAAACTGGCGACACTTCAAACAACAACAGTGTGATCAGAACAGGTTTGTTGAGAACTTCAAGAACAGAGTAGTTGTTAATGAAAGAGAGAGACCATCAAGATGTATTTGTCACTACCAAGCCAAGTATTTGAAAATACTCTGTAACACTCACATGGAGCAGCAGGGCTCTCCCTAGTCTCTCTGTCAAAGCCTCCACTGAGCTAGGCTACAGTACTGCACCCGGGTTGCTTTCATGTCTTGCCGCCTCTGTTTGATTCATACACAGATTGTGCCTCAAGGCTTTAAGGTGAAAAACTCTAAATCCTCATTGAGCACTCAGACTAAAGATGTTGATGATTATGAGGATTAGGGTAATGAAAGTCAATGAAAATGCGTGGACGATGCAGGTCATAGGACAACATTTTACTTGCAGTTATAAGTCATCCATCCACACAATAAAAGGGCTGAAATAAGTTGCTGCCTGGGTGCTGTTTTCTTACCTATTTACTATTTCCTCTCTTCTGTCTGTTTCTCTCTTTAAATAATAAGAATAATAAGAATATGCTTACTCATGTCAATCTGTAGCAACCAGATCTATATATGCCAGGGACAGAGCACAGTGTGTGTGTGCAAGCCTCAGCAGCTTTGGTTATGTTTCACACACAGATAGACACAAAAAGACATCCCTCGGCCCGTCAGGCAAGGAGTGTGGGGGGGGGGACTATTTAGCATCCTGGGTGGTCGGCCCCCACTTGTGAGAGAACCGAATATTTACATTCTGCAATTATAACTACTTTTTTCTAACTTAATTTCCCACAACATCGATTACACACTTGCTTGTCATGTGGAATGTTACCGGAACAGTGTTATCACTCAGTAATGGCATGCACCTGTTTGTAGCCTAAGTGACATAGCCTGGCAGAGAATGGACTCTGTGAAAACAGAAGTCTTAAGAGTGGGAGGATAGTCTATGAATAATGTGCAGTTAGTAATATTTGTATGGCTTTTAATCTTTAGACATCTATAAGAGGGAGAGATGAGATGGAGAAGGAGAGATGAGAGAGGGAGAAAGATGAGAGAGCGGGAGAGAGATGAGATCAAGAGGAGAGAGGAGAGATGAGAAAGAGAGAGACAGATGAGATCGAGAGGAGAGATGAGAAAGAGAGAGAGACAGATGAGATCGAGAGGAGAGATGAGAGAGAGATGAGAAAGAGAGAGAGACAGATGAGATCGAGAGGAGGGAGGAGAGATGAGAGAGAGACAGATGAGATCGAGAGGAGAGATGAGAAAGAGAGAGAGACAGATGAGATCGAGAGGAGAGATGAGAAAGAGAGAGAGACAGATACTGGAACAATAAATGGTACAATTTGTCAGGTCAATATTGATTCAACAAAGATATTGGTGACAAGCCCCTTTGTCCTTCATCAAATGAACTAAGGAATATTGTGGGGGATATGGTGAAGAACAGGTAAAAAAAGAGGAGGATGAAGAATGGAAATTAGACCGGTTAGAGGTGCAGGTGGAGAGAGAGAAAGGAAAAAGGGAAATAGTGAAGGGCCTTGGACAAGGCTAATCACTGAGCCTTTGAGCTGACCTCAAGTCGGAAGTTCCTGGCTAGCTAATACAGCGCCAAGGCAACCGTTGGTGAGGTCCTGACATGCTGTGGTGCGGTGCAGAGCGGTGGCTGTGTTGGTGTAACCTTTGCTCCTGGGCCCGAGGGTCTCTCTGGAAGGCAGAGCTCCTACTGCAGCCAGGGAGGGAGCCAGAGGCAGCAGCCCTCAGCCCTGAGCCACAATGTGGGAACCAACCAGCCCTGGCCTGGAGGGAGCGACTCAGCAAAATGAGGCCCAAGTGGAGCGAGGGAGGGAGGCCTAGAAGTGGTGTGTCTTCCACAAAGAATGGGATGGAAGGAAGGCCAGAGGTTCCCCCCCTCCCTTTTGCTTTTATCCCTCCTCTCTTTTGTTTGCTTTGTCTTCTTTTTCTTTTCTTTATACTAAATGAATTAGTCATGTCTGATTCCACCGTCTGCCATAGGTTATGGCTGTGTGTGTGTGTTACTGGCATGCACAAGATCTCTTTAATGGAGCTCATATTCCTCAATTTTTTATCCTCTAGTTGTAAATCATTAAACCTGTCCGGTCCTCATACATTCTCTGTCATGGAAGGTGAAGATGTTAATAGATTTGCACTGCTTTTCTTAGCAAATATTGCAGGCATTTACCTGTGAAAGTCAAAGCTGTACAATTAATGAAAGTCAAATACCGACATCTCTTGTGATCTCTTGGTAATGGTTCCTGGTAACCACATATGAAGCCACATGAAAATATCTGTTTAAATGGTGCTTTTCTTCCTGCTCAGCTTTCTGGGCTTGGACCACCCTAAGAACACCACAGAAGAAGAATGCAACTATTGTGGAGACAACATTCTATTCTCTGTGATCATCGTGGACCATGGCCAGTCCTTTCCCACTTTGGCACACATCCCATCACATTCACTCTTAGGTGCTGGCTGTGAGCATTCATTTGTCTAGACAGCAGTGGTATTTGTTGTTCCTATTACAGTACTGTTATCTACTCACAGAGTGGATATGTGCCTTAAAGCGTACTGATGTCAAAGTCCCTTTCAGTGTGCCAAGGTATTAGGGATTCAGGGGTTTTGGCATATCTATTTGACACGCAGAACACTTTTTCTTTATTATTTACTCAATATAGCTCCAGGTCACATATTCAAATGGATGTATGAAATTACATTTACATCTCTCAAGATATTTGCTGCTGTTGTGTATGTTTTTCTCTTTGCTGTCCTTTTCTTCTTCTTAATCAATCCATCACGGTCGTCATGGAAGCCTGTCAGGGTCATTGATCTTCATGAGTGTAGAGTAGACAATCAATTTAGCTGTGCTTTGCCACTCTGAGAATGGATATTCGGATACGACCTGCCTGAGAAGTGGTGCTCCAATACCACTGGACATGTTGTTACAGAGCAGCTGAGTGAAAGGAGGGAGATCATAATCTTTGCAGTGGTTGAGTGGTTGAAACGATTGATAACAGTTCCGTCCAAGACAAATATACAGTCTGAATAGTGAACATGGCTTTGATCTTTAAGGACATCTGGTGATGACGTTAGGACAAGCATAGATCTGATACTGGTCTAGTTTGCATATTGATATACACTGAGTGTACAAAACATTAAGAACACCTACTCTTTCCATGACATAGACTGACCAGGTGAATCCAGGTGAAAGCTATGATCCCTCATTGATGTCACCTGTTAAATCCACTTCAATCCGTGTACATGAAGGGGAGAAGACAGGTTAAATAAAGATTTTTAAGCCTTGAGACAATTGAGACATGGATTGTGTATGTGTGCCATTCATGGGCAAGACAAAATATGTAAGTGCCGGTCTGGACTAGGGCTGTCTGGACTAGGGCTGTTGCGGTCGTATTACCACCACACCGGCAGTCATGAGTCATGACCACAGTAAAATTCCACAAGACCGTTGAGTCAAGGTAATCTCCTGTTATGCACTCTGGACATGCTTTGGTAGTACCCAACTTGCTAACGACCATCAGGTTCTAATGGCCTGGTACTCAGGGCTCTATTGTCCTTCCATCACGTCCTAATGGCCTGGTACTCAGGGCTCTATTGACCCTCCATCACGTCCTAATGGCCTGGTACTCAGGGCTCTATTGTCCCTCCATCAGGTCCTAATCGGCCTGGTACTCAGGGCTCTATTGTCCCTCCATCAGGTTCTAATGGCCTGGTACTCAGGGCTCTATTGTTCCTCCATCAGGTCCTAATGGCCTGGTACTCAGGGCTCTATTGTCCCTCCATCAGGTCCTAATGGCCTGGTACTCAGGGCTCTATTGTCCCTCCATCAGGTCCTAATGGCCTGGTACTCAGGGCTCTATTTTTCCTCCATCAGGTCCTAATGGCCTGGTACTCAGGGCTCTATTGTCCCTCCATCAGGTCCTAATGGCCTGGAACTCAGGGCTCTATTGTCCCTCCATTAGGTCCTAATAGGCCTGGTACTCAGCCCGCTATTGTCCCTCCATCAGGTCCTAATGGCCTAGTACTCAGCCTGCTATTGTCCCTCCATCAGGTCCTAATCGGCCTGGTACTCAGGGCTCTATTGTCCCTCCATCAGGTTCTAATGGCCTGGTACTCAGGGCTCTATTGTCCCTCCATCAGGTCCTAATGGCCTGGAACTCAGGGCTCTATTGTCCCTCCATTACGTCCTAATAGGCCTGGTACTCAGCCGCTATTGTCCCTCCATCAGGTCCTAATGGCCTGGTACTCAGGGCTCTATTGTCCCTCCATCAGGTCCTAATGGCCTGGTACTCAGGGCTCTATTGTCCCTCCATCATGTCCTAATGGCCTAGTACTCAGGGCTCTATTGTCCCTCCATCAGGTCCTAATGGCCTAGTACTCAGGGCTCTATTGTCCCTCCATCAGGTCCTAATGGCCTGGTATTCAGGGCTCTATTGTCCCTCCATCAGGTCCTAATGGCCTGGTACTCAGGGCTCTATTGTCCCTCCATCAGGTCCTAATGGCCTGGTACTCAGGGCTCTATTGTCCCTCCATCAGGTCCTAATGGCCTAGTACTCAGCCTGCTATTGTCCCTCTAACTACTCTGACATCAATGCAAATACAACGAAAATCAAACACATCATCAAAACATCATCATGCTTTTAAAACTCACCTCACTATGATGATCGATTTGAAGTAAGAAGTTCAACAGCAGGTTGAAACTGAGTGGAAAACATGGTCATTGTGGATGTTGTTTCAAAGCCTAACACAACAAAATGCACAGTGCAATCTAAGGTGATGATTCATTCAAAACAACCATATGCGTATTAGAGCTTATGCATACGCATAGGCTTATGAGCCCAAGCCCCACCAAGTAAACGGAATTAAAATGATGATTGTGTCGTTATGTTATACATAGCCTACCGCATATTACGCATCTCATTAAAACATAAAACTGATTTAAGATGTCGTTGGTACATAATTGGTCTAGCCTATACTCAAAAATTAAACAAATTTGAGTAATCGCCTTTGAGTGTGGACTGTATTATTATGCATACTGGATGGACTGGTTACAATATGCTACGCTACAAAATGTTGATCTATGAGTCTTGGAGAGAATGTGTAGCCCTAGGCCATGCTGTTGGTTCATAGATTGTGCAGGGCAATTTTGAATAGCCTAGTAATAGGGATTTTTTGTAATAGGGATTTTTTTCAGATTTTCATGATTAATTGGGTGACGCATTTTTAGCTATACAGAATATATCAACACTATGCATTTCCATCTCCTCTCTCTACTTTATTCCTTTCTCGAGCCCGCAGAGGGGCTGCCAACACTTTAGTTAAATCTTTTTTGTTGTGAAAACATGTTACTGTCAATGTTCCCGAACAGATTTCACTTCGTTTCCCAAATGAAGCACTGGGTAGCTGCAGTAACAAGGTTTGAGAGCCCATGGCATACAGAGTTTGGGTGGAATATCACCTGTCGCGCAGCGAGAGTATGCTCCTCAAACAGTGGTTGATGCTTGGAGTGAAATAAGTGTTTTTATATTTATTTCTCAGCTGCTCATATTAAGCACATGCTCCACTACTGTATAAAACTGAAGTAGCCTACCTGGCAAAAATGGACCAGCGTAATGTGTGCAGCCTCCATTTGCTATTGGAGTGCATACAGATGACATGTAGTTTTTCCCCTGCCAGGTTCCTGCCCATTTGATCATGGGTCATTCTAAATCAAAACTTTCACATACAGTACCAGTCAAAAGTTTGGACACACCTACTCATTCAAGTTTTTTTTTATTTATTTTTTTACTATTTTCTATATTGGTGAATAATAGTGAAGACATAAAAACAATGAAATAACACATATGGAATCATATAGTAACCAAAAAAGTGTTAAACAAATCAAAATATATTTTAGATTCTTCAAAGTAGCCACCCTTTGCCTTGATGTCAGCTTTGCACACTCTTGGCATTCTCTCAACCAGTTTCACCTGGAATGCTTTTCCAACAGTCTTGAAGGAGTTCCCACATTACATTTACATTTTAGTCATTTAGCAGACGCTCTTATCCAGAGCGACTTACAGTAGAGTGCATACATTTTATTAAATTTTTTTACATACTGAGACAAGGATATCCCTACCGGCCAAACCCTCCCTAACCCGGACGACGCTATGCCAATTGTGCGTCGCCCCACGGACCTCCCGGTTGCGGCCGGCTGCGACAGAGCCTGGGCGCGAACCCAGCCCAGCCTGGGCGCGAACCCAGAGACTCTGGTGGCGCAGCTAGCACTGCGATGCAGTGCCCTAGACCACTGCGCCACCCGGGAGGCTGAGCACTTGTTGGCTGCTATTCCTTCACTCTGTGGTCCATCTCATCCCAAACCATCTCAATTGGGTTGAGGTCAGGTGATTTTGGAGTCCAGGTCATCTGATGCAGCACTCCATCACTCTCCTTCTTGGTCAAATAGCCCTTACACAGCCTGGAGGTGTGTTGGGTCATTGTACTGTTGAACAACAAATTGTACTCCCACTAAGCGCAAACCAGATGGGATGTCGTATCGCTACAGAATGCTGTGGTAGCCATGCTGGTTAAGTGTGCCTTGAATTCTAAATAAATCACAAACAGTGTCACTAGCAAAGCACCCTCACGCCATCACACCTCCTCCTCCATGCTTTACGTTGGGAACCACACATGCAGAGATCATCCATTCACCTACTCTGCGTCTCACAAAGGCAAGGCGGTTGGAACCAAACATAATCAGACCAAAGTTCAGATTTCCACCGGTCTAATGTCCATTGCTCATGTTTGGTTACTCTGATGAACGTATCCTCTGCAGCAGAGGTAACGCTGGGTCTTCCCATCCTGTGGTTGTCCTCATGAGAGCCAGTTTCATCACAGCACTCGATGGTTTTTGCGACTGCACTTGAAGAAACTGACAGTTCTTGATATTCTTCGGATTGACTGACCTTCATGTCTTGAAGTAATGATGGACTGTCATTTCTCTTTGCTTATTTGAGCAGTTTTTTGCCATAATATGGACTTGGTCTTTTACCACCCCTACCTTGTCACAACACAAATGATTGGCTCAAATGCATTAAGAAGGAAAGAAATTCCACAAATTACCTTTTAACAAGGCACAACTGTTAATTGAAATGCATTCCAGGTGACTACATTATGAAGCTGGTGGAGAGAATGCCAAGAGTGTGCAAAGCTGTCTTCAATGCAAAGGGAGGCTTTTGAAGAATCTCAAATATAAAATATATTTTGATTTGTTTAACACTTTTTTGGTTACTATATGATTCTATGTGTGTTTTTTCATAGTTTTGATGTCTTCACTATTAGTCTAATCAAATCAAATCAAAGTTTATTTATCACGTGTGCCGAATACAACAGGTGTAAACCTTACAGTGAAATGCTTACTTACAGGCTCCAATAGTGCACAAAAGGTATTAGGTGAACAATAGGTAAGTAAAGAAATAAAAACAACAGTAAAAAGACAGTGAAAAATAACAGTAGCGAGGCTATAAAAGTAGCAAGGCTACATACAGACACCGGTTAGTCAGACTGATTGAGGTAGTATGTGCATGTATATATGGTTAAAGTGACTATGCATATATGATGAACAGAGAGTACAATGTAGAAAATAGTAAAAATAAAGAAAAACTCTGAAATGAATAGGTGTGTCCAAACTTGACTGGTACTGTATTAGTAAAGACAAGATTCAATTGAGAATAGTATGATGGGTGAAAATATGATCCCTTGATGAGAGAACAGCTGTGCAGCCTGAGGTGAGGAACAGAGCCCAAGCTTTTTTTGCTACTTCAAATCATCAATCGCCTATTGTCACATCAAGCAGCCCATATATTTTTTTTATTTCTAAGACATTCTAAATTTTGTATCATTCACAACCAAAGTTGCAAAATAACTTTAAATCTACCTGTTTCAAATTATCACTTCTACGCTCAACATAACCATTTCATATGTGCACTCGCTCCAGAATGGTAAAAATATCCTTTCTTTTTTATTCAGCTAAGTTCAATTATGTTCTTCTTACTATAAAATCAGATAAAATAAAATAAGGGCACGGGACTTATAAGCATATCTTGTCTGCTAAATTAACAAGACCACAGCCTATGGCATGGAGCAGAGCGAGATAACAACTCATATTCTATTCTTCTGAAATACATTTTTGTCATATCATGTTTCTTCAGACCTGGCTAAACTAAATAATGGATTTATTGTGATGGTGTGTATTAAATTGATTTATTATACTTTTTTAAGTGTATATGTTCCAAAGGCACACATCAGTGGCTTGTATGCAGTTTGTATGTTTGGAGGCCTGGAGATGCTAAATGTGTTTATGTTCATTAATGGTCAATTACCTTGAGACCGGCAGTCTTTTGATAATAACCGCCACAGCTCTAGTCTGGAACGAAACAAATCTGATCCAAACATAGACATCTATGATTGGTTAAGATTTGGTCCGGACTGGACTAAAAAACCATCAAAAAAATCAAGGCCAGTCCGGACTGTCCTCCTGACAGCTCTGTCAGGAGGAATGGGCCAAAATTCACCCAACTTATTGTGGAAAGCTTGTGGAAGGCTACCCGAAACATTTGACCCAAGTTCAACAATTTAAAGGCAATGCTACCAAATACTAATTGAGTGTATGTAAACTTCTGACCTACTGGGAATGTGATGAAAGAAATAAAAGCTGAAATAAATCCTTCTCTCTACTATTATTCTGACATTTCACATTCTTAAAATAAAGTGGTGATCCTAACTGACCTAAGGCAGAGAATTTTTACTTGGATTAAATGTCAGGAATTGTGGAAAACTGAGTTTAAATGCATTTGTCTAAGGTGTATTCCGACTTCAACTGTATATTTAAAATAATATTTATTTATAAAAAAATATATTTGGAGGATTGGAAATGATGCAGAAAATTTCAATTGATAGAAGCCCCAATCTATTTGCAAAAAATAAAAAAATAAAAAAAATAGTCAAACATTTTATCTCCTACAGAATAGGCTGCAGAAAAAGCCACATACTCTTTATACCATATCCTATATCTGTTGCATCATTTATGTTAGATCATTTTTGGACTAAACTTTGGTGGACACCACAGCGATGGGTCTCTCCAACAGCACCCTGGAGAGGCGTGCTGGGAATGGACAATCAAAATATTTTGCCCCCCTTGGCTTTGACAACGTGGGCATTGCTTATCACAGGGCGGCATCAACGCTCCCCTAAAAAGCCCATATGCCACTGGTTGAGAGAAATTGCCATTGTTTTTGGGCAGAATTATGTGAGGTTTTATGTGTGGTTGTTGGAGGTGCGTCTTGGTCAGTTTAGCTCAGAAAATGCCGCCCTGGTTAATTTGCCGCATAATCCTGCCTAATGAGCGGGCCGGCCATGGTGTTTATTGTCTATGATGCTATTGTTTCTAAGTTTCTCTTTGACAGAGGTTCTAGAGGGGCATAGTGTAGGCAAAGCATGGTAGAGAACAACACAGTCAGCCAGTTAGCATGCATGTTTACAGCCATGTGTAAAAGCTGGGCTGTCTGGCACAGGCCATGACCCAGGCCAGTTCTGTGGCCCCACCACTGGCCAGTCTCTCGCTTTCATCCTGGCTGCTGGAATGTAAAACCAATACACTTTCTCCTTGCCAACAGTGTGTGAAATATTTAAAGTGTCAGAACTAGGGAAATAATGTATGGGATCTCTATTTTTTCTCTGTGACTGTTCCACTCTTGGTTACTAAAGAGAAAATGTCAGAAGCGTTCACAGCAAATGTATAGATCTGGCCTGGGTGAAGGGGTAACATTTTTGTTGTTATTGTGTTGAGCTCAGGATAAACACAAGTGTAACGACTCTCTAGCTCTTCCTCCTCCTCGGACGAGGAGAGGAGAGAGGGATCGGAAGACCAATGTGCAGCGAGGTATGATGACATAATGATTTATTAACAGAAGTCAAAGACGAACACGAAAAACACTTGGAAAATTACAAAACAACAAACGAACGTAGACTGACCTAAAACATGTGAACTTACATATAACGAAGAACGCACGAACAGGTACACGACTACAAACAAACGATACAGTCCCGTGTGGTAACATATACGGACACAGGAGACAACCACCCACAAAACACACGTGAAACCCCGGCTGCCTTAGTATGATTCTCAATCAGGGACAAACGATCTACAGCTGCCTCTGATTGAGAATCATACCAGGCCGAACACAATAGAAATAGAAAAACACACATAGACAACCCACCCCAACTCACGCCCTGACCAACTAAATAAATAAAAGGAAAAAGGAACAATAGGTCAGGAACGTGACAACAAGTCTGTTTGCTCTAAGGTATTTGTTACACTCTAGGTTGTTAAGAAAACACTGCTTGGGTTAGCCAATGAAAGCGGTTTGCCAGTAGGCAGTGTTGTCAGACACAGGGTCAAATTAATCGGCAGGATTTGGGGCTCCCTCCAAAAGAGAAATATGTATTAAGTTATATGAAATAAGTTATTTAGATTTAATTTGTGAGAAGCCTTCTGGAGTCGGTTTGGGGGTTTGACTGAAGTAGTGCTCCTGCCTTGGTATCTGAGCCTTGTTCTGGATGTGTGAGACTGTGTCTGCAGGTTTGGGTTGTCATGGGGCATTCAGAACCTGCCCACTGCCCAGGGGAAGCAATCAGGTCTGGGTTGTCATGGGGCATTCAGAACCTGCCCACTGCCCAGGGGAAGCAATCAGGTCTGGGTTGTCATGGGGCATTCAGAACCTGCCCACTGCCCAGGGGAAGCAATCAGGTTTTTTACACGCCTCATAACTCTGTCATGGCACCTTTTCTTCTCCCCTGGAGCAGAGAAACCAGTTTATCAGCACCCAGCAGATCAACCCCACAATGCCAGTGCTCCAGCGCTCCTATGCTCAATTAGGATGGTCTTAATGCTGACAGAGGAGGTAGCTTCTACATGGACAGGACAGTGAAAATCTGTCCCAACGTACACACTCACCCTCCCTCCCTTCCTACATAAATACATGGACAAGCACGTGAAAACACCAACATTTACTGACAAGATTACACTCAACACACACATGAAGACACACAAATCCAAACAATGGGGCCAGACTCAGGCTGTTCCTCCACACCCTCCCAAACTGAGACCCCTAGCTCTTAGAAGCCCATTTATTTATTGGGCTGTAATGTAATAAGTGTGCTTCAAATGAGGCCTGTATTACTTGTTCTCTGCGCTGTGGTGGGACGTCTGATTGCTCTCTCTCTCTCTCTCTCTCTCTCTCTCTCTCTCTCTCTCTCTCTCTCTCTCTCTCTCTCTCTCTCTCTCTCTCTCTCTCTCGCTCTCTCTCTCTCTCTCTCTCTCTCTCTCTCTCTCTCTCTGTGCCCTTTGTTCTCTGTGCGGAGGCGCTGACAGCGTCCCCATCGGTTAGTGGGAGGATATAGAACATAGTTGATGGTACACTGAACCCAGGCCCTGAGCCCTGGGCCCGAGCCACTCTACAACCCCCTCTTCAAAGTGCTGATGGCTCCAGCAAGGAGAGGAGGGCTTCCAAGCGACTGGATGGCCGGCCTGTCCGTCCCCCGTTAGGAGCCGACAGCTGGGGCTGCTCTCAGATCATTAATCCCCCCATTTTTCTGTTCCATGACTCACTGATTGGCAATGGTGTGATCCACTGAGTGAGTGTGTGCTCTGTGGGATTGTCTGCTTTAGGTCTCTGTTCTCTCCACTACTAAGGCTCAACATGGTTCGAGTGGAGAGGAGTGGAGTGGAGAACAGAGGAGAGCCTTGCTGCCATTGTCCCCGACATTCCTCCTCCTCCTTACACCTCTTTCTCCTGAGACCCCTTTGGCCTGGCCTAATAATGCAGCTGCGCCTCTCTTTGAATTTTGGGGTCAGTGAGGGACGTCATTAGGCTGGTTTGTGGTGGTCAGTCAGTCAGTTTTGTTGGAGGGGGGCCCAGAGAGAGTCCTGTTTACAGACTGCTTGTGTTTACATTCCTTGAGGTTAGCGCCAGCTTTGGGGACTGCTGTATATGAAAGGAAATGCTCTTATTCTGCTTAGTATTGGAAAAACACAACACATCAAGGAATGTTTTGTATGAAAAAAACTAGCTAATTTATTTAGTGCAGTACATGGAGTTTGGCTGAAGCTTTTTAGGTCTGAAACGACAGTGGTGGCGTCACTAATGAAACTGATACTTCCTCGGTGAGAGGAGTAATGAGAAAAGCTGTGATATTCTCAAATTGAGGATAATTGTAGAAAGATATCCCAGGATGTTAACACTTTATACTGTATATAAACCCTATAGCTGGAAGTCTGTCCCAGACGTTGCACTACCCCGTTCGACAACCAATATCTTCCATGTACTCTTAAATTGACAGTTTTCTTCTCTATATCCCTTTTATTTTATCTTTAGTAGTGTGTTGATGGTTCTATTAGGAGAAGCCAGATGGACTGTCTCACATTGCAATGCTGTTCATGTGAAACAGAGTTGTCTAATGGATGTCAGTCACACGTCAAAATTAACAATCATTCCATATACGGTAGTGTTTGTCTCTAATGACACTTTTATGTAATTAGAACGATTTGAGCATAGTGAAGAATGCGTTCTACTTGTAAACAGTGTATTGAATTTAGGGCTGACCCCATTTAGTCGACTGGTCGATTGCTTGGTCTATAGGCTGTTGTTCGGCCAAGATTTCTTTAGTCAAGCGGTCGCGCCAGTCTCAGTGGACTAATCCATTGCGAAGGCCACGGGGATGGCACAGTCCATCACTCTAAGACATGTGATACTGAAATTGTATATGGTTATATTATGTAAAAAATAATGGTGCAACACTAATAAATCGGATATTATTTCATAACAAATGTGCTTTCTCCCGCGTTGGATATGGCCGCTGTCCGCAGTTCTGAAACATATTCCTTAGTTCCCAGTAGAATTGGCACCTTTCCCTATGTTGCTATGTGCATAACAGCAAAATTAACCAGCATATTGAGATTGAGAACAATGCGGCTGTCACGACTCCCCTGTCTGTTCAGGCGGCGCTCGGCGGTCGCCGTCGCCGGTCTACTAGCCGCCACCGATCCCCTTTTCCTTTTCTGTTTGTTTTGTCTTATTGGTTGCACCTGTCTCTTATTTTGTTATTGATTCAGTAGTTATTTAAGCCGGTTAGGCCCGCCTGTTTTTGTGCGGGATTGTTTTCTGTTAGTCAGGTTGTGCGTGTAGTGTTCCTGTCCGTTTGTGCCCTGTGTTGGGTTGGACAATTTTGGATTTATTTCACCTGTTGTTTTGGGCATTAGCTTTGGAAACTTAAATAAATTCCGGTTTCCCCAGTATACTCTGCTCTCTGCGTTTGACTCCGCACCCACCACTCCAGACGTTGTGACAGCGGCGGAGGCAGCAGCAGCAGAGACGAGGAAACAGCCCTTGCCTTAGACTAATTGTCTAAGAAAATTGAGGAGAGAAGAAACCCCAATTTAATTAGCTCTATAATAAATAATCAAGTGTTAAATGTGTCTGGCTTTATAAATCATCCATATATATCTAGAGAAATAAGAAATCTTGCTTCTTTTGCCTGTTTGAGTGTTTGTTTAATAGCCGATTGATTCTGTGAGCACCAAGCCTCATGCAAAAGCAAAATGTCGGATATAGTAATTTCACAGATTCGGCTGTTTTGAATCTTTGCTATGCTGTAATAAAGGCTTTAGCAAAAAAAAATCTCGATAGAACAGACTGGTATTACTTATAATTTATTTGGATTGTTTCACTGTTCCAAACATGCAGAAAAATGACATTGTAATCTAACAGCACCTGTTTGTCACACATAATATACACACAGCTCTCGCTCCTATATCCTCCTTTTTCTTGATCTTGTTATTGTTATTAGTACAATTATTATTATGATCATCATTATAATAATCATTAATGTCATTATCATTAGTAGGCCGAGTATAGTATCCTTGTATAACCACCGTCGAGCTGTAGGACTAAGAGCACCTCCTGTTTAGTCTTAATAACCTAACTAACTTAGGCCTATATTTAAAAAAAATATGTATCAATCAATCAAGCATTCATTCGTTAATGCCATCACACAGCATACGAGATAGTCATGCTTTGAAATGCAATCAAGCATTTTAGTTTTAAAATTAAATATCAAAGGGAGCTTTGAATAATTAGCCAAAACAATAAATATCTATGAACAGTTTTTGGTAGACTTATTTATTTACTGTTGTTTACACTGTTGCAAATGATAATATTGTAATCAAACAGCAACTGTTTGGCACACATAATACTCACACAATGCTTGCTCCTATACCCTCCTTTATCTGGATCTCCAGTAGTTTCCACAACTATGTCAAATGTCTTCCACAGATCTGACTTCCCTTTCCCTCCCAAGCAACCAGTAAACAAACATTCGCCCGTTTCAAGTTTCTTTTTCACGTCTTCCGCATTCATTTTGCTGTCGACATTACTGTGTTCGGAGTTTGTTATAACCAATTATTGATGTAATTATGATAGGCTATCGGTCAGGCCCTATTGGTCATGTGCATGCGATGCATACATGTGTCATGTAAAGAGAGCAGGGTTGAGGGAATAGGGAATGTTTTTCCTAAACAAATGAGGGATTTTGATAGCAGAACTTTTCAGTCAGAAACAAGTAAGAAACTAATGTTGCAGCTCCATCACGGACAGCGCAATAAACACTTCCTGTGCTGTGGTGCCTTTTCACTGCAGTAGGGAGGAGAGCAAGACAACATGCGCCAGTCACACAGACTCTCACTGTCATTTCTTTTAACACAGTGTGACCATCGGGCTCTTTCTTGAGTCATTTGTGTGTCTTAATTATTTGATCAAGCAGTGTGCTTAAAGCATCAGACAAGCTCAGTGCATATGTAGTTGATTTTATTCAAACACATAGGGTGTTTCTGCCTCTATGTGGAAAAATAAGTTTAAACATTTCGACCAATCGATTGATCGAAATAACAGGATGACTCTCGGTCAACCAAGATCTTTTTTAGTCGGGGACAGCCCTAATAGAATTTCACTCATCTGGCATTACCTCCTTGAGCTGTATACACTGAGTGTACAAAACATTAGGAATACCTTCCTCATATTGAGTTTCACCCCCATTTGCCCTCAGAACAGCCTCAATTCGTTGGGCATGGACAACAAGGTGTTTAAAGTGTTCCACAGGGATGCTGTGCAATGTTGACTCCAATGCTTTCCACTGTTGTGTCAAGTTGGCTGGATGTCATTTGGGTGGTAGACCATTCTTGATACCCCATTGAAAGGCACTTAAATCTTTTGTCTTGCCCTTTCACTCTCTGAATGGCACATATACACACTCCATGTCTCATTTATCTTAAGTCTTAAAAATCCTTCTTTAACCTGTCTCCTCACCTTCATCTACACTGATTGAATTGGATTTAACAAGTGACATCAATAAGGGATCATAGCTTTCACCTGGATTCACCTGGTCAGTCTATGTCATGTGCACACAGTGTATGTCAGATAAGAACTGCCATGCTCGACTCGCACACAGAAAGCCATTCCCTTTACACTTCATAGTTTGACAGGAAGCAGCTAGAAAATATCAGACTAACAGTTCTGCTGTAATTGCTATGTTGCCTTCTTTATAGTTGGTACTATATCTTGCTAAAGCAGCCGCCAATGAATTTAATTGCTGTGTGCACAGGGGAGAGTGTCATGTCAGTTAGCGCTGGCTGTATAGATATAAGGTATATAACAGCAAAATAAGGTAAATACCAATACTATCAGGTATATAACAACACTATTGGGTATATAGCAGCACTATAAGGTATATAACAGCAATATAAGGTATATAACGACACTATAAGGTATATAACAGCAATATAAGGCATATAACGACACTATAAGGTATATAACAGCAATATAAGGTATATAACGACACTATAAGGTATAAAACAGCAATATAAGGTATAGTGAGTGATGTTACAGTATATACCTTATATTACAGTTATATATGTTATAGTGTTGTTATATACCTTCTAGTGCTGATATATATCTTATACTATATACCTTATAGTGAGTGCTGTTACAGTATATACAGTATATAGTATAAGGTATATAACAGCACTATAAGGTATATAACAACACTATAAGGTATATAACAGCTATATAAGGTATATACTGTAACAGCACTCACTATAAGGTATATAGTATAAGGTATATAACAACACTATAAGGTATATAGCAGCATTATAAGGTCTATAGTATAAGGTAAATAACAACACTATAAGGTATATAACAACACTGTAAGGTATATACCAGCATTATAAGGTATATAACAACACTATAAGGTATGTAGTATAAGGTATATAACAACATTTTAATGTATATAACAGCACTATAAGGTATATTATAAACTGGGTGGTTCGAGCCCTGAATGCTGATTGGCTGACAGCATATGGTATGTCAGACCGTATACCACAGGTATGACAAAACATTTATTTTTACTGCTCTAATTACGTTGGTAACCAGTTTATAATAACAATAAGGCACCTCAGGGGTTTGTGATATATGGCCAATATACCACGGCTAAGGGCTGTGTCCAGGCACTCCGCGTTGCGTTGTGCCTAAGAACATCCCTCAGCGATCACTGCCTCATTGCCTGATCCGTAATGGGTCAGCGGTCAAACGACCTCCACTCATCACTGTCAAACGCTCCCTGAAACACTTCAGCGAGCAGGCCTTTCTAATCGACCTGGCCGGGGTATCCTGGAAGGATATTGATCTCATCCCGTCAGTAGAGGATGCCTGGTTATTTTTTTTAAATGCCTTCCTCACCATCTTAAATAAGCATGCCCCATTCAAGAAATTTAGAACCAGGAACAGATATAGCCCTTGGTTCTCTCCAGACCTGACTGCAGAAATTTACTTCCTGCAACACAAACTCAAAAAAGTTCTAGGACACTGTAAAGTCCATGGAGAATAAGAACACCTCCTCCCAGTTGCCCACTGCAATGAGGACAGGAAACACTGTCACCACCGATAAATCCACTATAATTGAGAATTTCAATAAGCATTTTTCTACGGCTGGCCATGCTTTCCACCTGGCTACCCCTACCCCGGTCAACAGCACTGCACCCCCCACAGCAACTCGCCCAAGCCTTCCCCATTTCTCCTTCTCCCAAATCCAGTCAGCTGATGTTCTGAAAGAGCTGCAAAATCTGGACCCCTACAAATCAGCCGGGCTAGACAATCTGGAGCCTTTCTTTCTAAAATTATCTGCTGAAATTGTTGCAACCCCTATTACTAGCCTCTTCAACCTCTCTTTCGTGTCGTCTGAGATTCCCAAAGATTGGAAAGCAGCTGCAGTCATCCCCCTCTTCAAAGGGGGGGACACTCTTGACCCAAACTGCTACAGACCTATATCTATCCTACCCTGCCTTTCTAAGGTCTTCGAAAGCCAAGTCAACAAACAGATTACCGACCATTTCGAATCCCACCACACCTTCTCCGCTATGCAATCTGGTTTCAGAGCTGGTCATGGGTGCACCTCAGCCACGCTCAAGGTCCTAAATGATATCCTAACAGCTATTGATAAGAAACAATACTGTGCAGCCGTATTCATTGACCTGGCCAAGGCTTTCGACTCTGTCAATCACCACATCCTCATCGGCAGACTCGATAGCCTTGGTTTCTCAAATGATTGCCTCACCTGGTTCACCAACTACTTCTCTGATAGAGTTCAGTGTGTCAAATCGGAGGGCCTGTTGTCCGGGCCTCTGGCAGTCTCTATGGGGGTGCCACAGGGTTCAATTCTTGGACCGACTCTCTTCTCTGTATACATCAATGATGTCGCTCTTGCTGCTGGTGAGTCTCTGATCCACCTCTACGCAGACGACACCATTCTGTATACTTCTGGCCCTTCTTTGGACACTGTGTTAACAACCCTCCAGACGAGCTTCAATGCCATACAACTCTCCTTCCGTGGCCTCCAATTGCTCGTAAATACAAGTAAAACTAAATGCATGCTCTTCAACCGATCGCTGCCTGCACCTGCCCGCCCGTCCAACATCACTACTCTGGACGGTTCTGACTTAGAATATGTGGACAACTACAAATACCTAGGTGGCTGGTTAGACTGTAAACTCTCCTTCCAGACTCACATCAAACATCTCCAATCCAAAGTTAAATCTAGAATTGGCTTCCTATTTCGCAACAAAGCATCCTTCACTCATGCTGCCAAACATACCCTTGTAAAACTGACCATCCTACCGATCCTCGACTTCGGCGATGTCATTTACAAAATAGCCTCCAATACCCTACTCAATAAATTGGATGCAGTCTATCACAGTGCCATCCGTTTTGTCACCAAAGCCCCATATACTACCCACCACTGCGACCTGTACGCTCTCGTTGGCTGGCCCTCGCTTCATACTCGTCGCCAAACCCACTGGCTCCAGGTCATCTACAAGACCCTGCTAGGTAAAGTCCCCCCTTATTTCAGCTCGCTGGTCACCATAGCAGCACCCACCTGTAGCACGCGCTCCAGCAGGTATATCTCTCTGGTCACCCCCAAAACCAATTCTTCCTTTGGCCGCCTCTCCTTCCAGTTCTCTGCTGCCAATGACTAGAATGAACTACAAAAATCTCTGAAACTGGAAACACTTATCTCCCTCACTAGCTTTAAGCACCAGCTGTCAGAGCAGCTCACAGATTACTGCACCTGTACATAGCCCATCTATAATTTAGCCCAAACAACTACCACTCCCCCTACTGTATTTATTTATTTTGCTCCTTTGCACCCCATTATTTCTATCTTTACTTTGCACATTCTTCCACTGCAAATCTACCATTCCAGTGTTTTACTTGCTATATTATATTTACTTCGCCACCATGGCCTTTTTTTTTGCCTTTACCTCCCTTATCTCACCTCATTTGCTCACATTGTATATACTTATTTTTTCTACTGTTGTCACGCCCTGGCCTTAGTATTCTTTGTTTTCTTTATTATTTTAGTTAGGTCAGGGTGTGACATGGGGAATGTATGTGTTTTTGTATTGTCTAGGGGTTTTGTATGGTATATGGGTCAGTGTCTTGTCTAGGTGTTTGTATGTCTATGGCTGCCTAGATTGGTTCTCAATTAGAGGCAGCTGTGGTTCATTGTCTCTAATTGAGAGCCATATTTAAGGCAGTCATAGGCATTGGGGTTTTGTGGGTAATTGTCTATGTTGAACGTTTGTTGCTTGTCTATGCACTTACGTCGTTAGCTTCACGGTCGTTTGTTGTTTTGTTTAGTTTGTATTCAGTGTTCGTTTTCGTGTTTTTTCCCTTCTCTAAATAAAAGAGAATGTACTTTGCACACGCTGCGCCTTGGTCCTCTCTCTCACCCATAGACGATCGTGACAGAATTACCCACCAGAATCGGACCAAGCGGCGTGTAAAGCAGCAACGGGAGCAGAGCATAGAGGATTCATGGACATGGGAGGAGATATTGGATGGAAAGGGACCTTGGGCACAACCGGGAGAATATCGCCTCCCTCGTGAAGAGCTGGAGGCAGCTAAAGCCGAGAGGAGGCGATATGAGGAGGCAGCACGGAAGCAAGGCTGGAAGCCCGCGAGTACAACCCAAACATTTCTTGGGGGGGGGGGGGGCTAAAAGGGAGTGTGGCGAAGTCAGGTAGGAGACCTGCGCCTACTCCCTGTACTTACCTTGGAGAGCGAGAGTACGGGCAGACACCGTGTTACGCAGTAGAGCGCATGGTGTCTCCTGTACGTGTGCATAGCCCGGTGCGGTACATACCAGCTCCTCGTATCGGCCGGGCTAGATTGAGTATTGAGCCAGGTGCCATGAAGCCGGCTCAACGCGTCTGGTCTCCAGTGCGTCTCCTCGGGCCGGCTTACATGGCACCAGCCTTACGCATGGTGTCCCCGGTTCGCCTACATAGCCCGGTGCGGGTTATTCCACCTCCCCGCACTGGTCGGGCGACGGGGAGCATACAACCAGGTAAGGTTGGACAGGCTCAGTGCTCAAGGGAGCCAGTACGCCTGCACGGTCTGGTATTTCCGGCGCCACCTCCCCGCCCCAGCCCAGTACCACCAGTGCCTACACCACGCACCAGGCTTCCTGTGCGTCTCCAGAGCCCTGTTCCTCCTCCACGCACTAGCCCTATGGTGCGTGTCTCCAGCCCATTACCACCAGTGCCTACACCACGCACCAAGCCTCCTGTGTGTCCCCAGAGTCCTGTGCGTCCTGTTGCTGCTCCCCGCACTAGCCCTGAGATGCGTGTCCCCAGCCCGGTACCACCAGTGCCGGCACCACGCACTAGGCCTAATGTGCGTCTCCAGGGTCCAGTATGCCCTGTTCCTTCTCCCCGCACTAGCCCTGAGATGCGTGTCCCCAGCCCGGCACCACGCACTAGGCCTAATGTGCGTCTCCAGGGTCCAGTATGCCCTGTTCCTTCTCCCCGCACTAGCCTGAAGGTGCGTGTCCTTAGCCCGGTACCTCCAGTTCCGGCACCACGCACCAGGCATACAGTGTGCCTCAGCCGGCCAGAGCTGCCCGTCTGCCAAGCACCGTCAGAGCTGCCCGTCTGCCAAGCACCGTCAGAGCTGCCCGTCTGCCAAGCACCGTCAGAGCTGCCCGTCTGCCAAGCACCGTCAGAGCTGCCCGTCTGCCAAGCACCGTCTGAGCTGCCCGTCTGCCAAGCACCGTCTGAGCTGCCCGTCTGCCAAGCACCGTCTGAGCTGCCCGTCTGCCAAGTACCGTCTGAGCTGCCCGTCTGCCAAGCACCGTCTGAGCTGCCCGTCTGCCAAGCACCGTCTGAGCTGCCCGTCTGCCAAGCACCGTCTGAGCTGCCCGTCTGCCAAGCACCGTCTGAGCTGCCCGTCTGCCAAGCACCGTCTGAGCTGCCCGTCTGCCAAGCACCGTCAGAGCTGCCCGTCTGTCCCGAGCCGTCAGAGCTGCCCGTCTGTCCCGAGCCGCTAGAGCCGTCCGCCAGACAGGATCAGCCAGAGCCGTCCGCCAGACAAGATCAGCCAGAGCCGTCCGCCAGACAGGATCAGCCAGAGCCGTCCGCCAGACAGGATCAGCCAGAGCCGTCCGCCAGACAGGATCAGCCAGAGCCGTCCGCCAGACAGGATCAGCCCGAGCCGTCCGCCAGACAGGATCAGCCCGAGCCGTCCGCCAGACAGGATCAGCCAGAGCCGTCCGCCAGACAGGATCAGCCAGAGCCGTCAGCCAGCCATGAGCAGCCAGATCCGTCAGCCAGCCATGAGCAGCCAGAGCCGTCAGCCAGCCATGAGCAGCCAGATCCGTCAGCCAGCCATGAGCAGCCAGATCCGTCAGCCAGCCATGAGCAGCCAGATCCGTCAGCCAGCCATGAGCAGCCAGATCCGTCAGCCAGCCATGAGCAGCCAGATCCGTCAGCCAGCCATGAGCTGCAGTCCCTCAGTCCGGAGCTGCCGTCCCTCAGTCCGGAGCTACCCCTCAGTCCGGAGCTACCCCTCAGTCCGGAGCTACCCCTCAGTCCGGAGCTACCCCTCAGTCCGGAGCTACCCATCCGTCCGGTGGCGCCCTCTGGGATGGTCTTCAGTCCGGGACTTGCTACAAGGGTCGCCGCTCCAGAGGCGCCACCAAAGCGGGTATTGACAATGGTGGAGTGGGGGCCACGTCCCGCACCCGAGCCGTCGCCATAATAAGGCCCACCCCGGACCCTCCCCTTCAATGTCAGGTTGTGCGGCCGGAGTCCGCACCTTTGGGGGGGGGGGGGTACTGTCACGCCCTGGCCTTAGTATTCTTTGTTTTCTTTATTATTTTAGTTAGGTCAGGGTGTGACATGGGGAATGTATGTGTTTTTGTATTGTCTAGGGGTTTTGTATGGTATATGGGTCAGTGTCTTGTCTAGGTGTTTGTATGTCTATGGCTGCCTAGATTGGTTCTCAATTAGAGGCAGCTGTGGTTCATTGTCTCTAATTGAGAGCCATATTTAAGGCAGTCATAGGCATTGGGGTTTTGTGGGTAATTGTCTATGTTGAACGTTTGTTGCTTGTCTATGCACTTACGTCGTTAGCTTCACGGTCGTTTGTTGTTTTGTTTAGTTTGTATTCAGTGTTCGTTTTCGTGTTTTTTCCCTTCTCTAAATAAAAGAGAATGTACTTTGCACACGCTGCGCCTTGGTCCTCTCTCTCACCCATAGACGATCGTGACAACTGTATTATTGACTGTATGTTTGTTTTACTACATGTGTAACTCTGTGTTGTTGTATGTGTCGAACTGCTTTGCTTTATCTTGGCCAGATCGCAATTGTAAATAAGAACTTGTTCTCAACTTGCCTACCTGGTTAAATAAAGGTAAAATAAAACATTAAAGTATATTGGCCATATACCACACCCCCTCGGGCCTCAATGCTTAATTACAGCACTATAAAATATATAACAGCTTTATCAGGCATATAACAGCACTATGAGGTATATAACAGCAATATAAGCTATATAGTATAAGGTATATGTCATGACTGTCCTGTGAGGATCCAAGTAGGTCAGATCAGCTTTGCAGTAAATAGTTTCAACCAAACCTGCTCTCACCCACAGAGGGGGGAGAAGGGAACTGGTGGGGGTTGACAGTTCACTCCCTGTTGTAATCAAGGACAGAACATTCAGCTCTCTCCCTCTCCAATGTTCACCAGAGGAATGTGTCTTCATTTGAACACTAATGTCATATTATGTGTTATTTTGTGATGTAAAAAAAAATGTTATGAAGGAAATACTGTAACTTGAAAAGTGTGAAGTGTCCATCCGATGCGTTGTGCCATAAGAGATAATAGTTTTACATAACTTTGCACAGTGACAAACCACGCCCCTGAGTGAGGTCAGAGAGCGTGTCAGCCTGACGGAACCTCCCTTTCTAACAAACTGTATAAAATGATGGGTTAAGAATTATCATATCAGACCAGAGAGACGTTGAGCTGCAGCTCACGTTTAAAGTGGTTTGAACTCTGAAATCTCAACACGAGGTAGAGACGATAAAGTCACCTCCCGGACAATCACTGGTACAGCTGATTAGCTATCCTAAGTAAAGTATCAAGAAAAGCAAATTTAAGTGGGATCATTCTACTACTCTTCTCAAATCACCGTAGTATGCTACTCTCCCACTGAGAACCATCGACACGGCTGGCTAGACTATCTTCAAAGAAGCATCTTCCAGAGCAAATGGAAGTAGAATACACTGTAGCTCTGTTCAGGACAACACAACAAGTCACCGGATCCCAGATGACTGTAGAGGAGAACAGTAGAAGACGGGTGGGGACCCCTTTGGACAATCAGAGCCTTACAAGCGTGATGTGAAAAGGCCCAACAAACCCCCTTTCCAAGAAGGCCCGGTTAGGAGAGAAACATGTTTATTCTGGGTTACCATTTAGTTAGCTAGTAAATAATTAATTAAACCAATTTGTGTAGTATTGAATCATAAGTAAGGCTCTGGATTTTGCTGATGCAAGGTTACGACTGTTCAGAATGATGATATGATACAAGGTTAGGATTAATAAATTGACTGTTTATGGATGTGATAGGTAAAGACCTTTAGAGTTTAATTCGGGAGATGGTAACTCTTTAAACAACCGTTCTCGTAGTACCCCAAATTCTAATAATTTAATTGTTACATGATTAATTTTAAAAAGGGTAACAATTTAACATGGTTAGTTGATTAGATAAATAACAGTCATCAGATTATTGAGTACAGTCACGGCATACTATCACATTTAAGGTAAGACCCAGATGCAGACTGTCGAAGTAACAATGTTTACAGGGGCAAAGGTACAGGACGGCAGGCAGGGTCAGGACAGGCAGAAGGGTCAACGCCGAGAAAACTAGAAGACAGGAACTTAGACAAGACAGGAGGAAGGGGAAAAACGCAGGTACGAACAAAACAAACTGGCAACAAACAAACAGAGAACACAGGTATAAATACACAGTGGATAATGGGGAAGATGGGCGACACCTGGAGGGGGTTGGAGACAAGCACAAAGATATAAGTGAAACTGATCAGGGCGTGACACATACAGTACCAGTCAAAAGTTTGGACACACCTACTCATTCAAGGGTTTTTCTTAATTTTTACTTTTTCCTACATTGTAGAATAATAGGGAAGACATCAAAGCTCTGAAATAACACATTTGGAATCATGTAGTAACCAAAAAAGGGTTAAACAAATCCAAATATATTTTATATTTGAGATTCTTTAAAGTAGCCACCCTTTGCCTTGATGACAGCTTTGCACACTCTTGACATTATCTTCATGGGGTAGTCACCTAGAATGCATTTCAATTAACAGGTGTACCTTGTTAAAAGTTAATTTGTGGAATGTCTTTCCTTCTTAATACGTTTGAGCCAATCAGTTGTGTTGTGACAAGGTAGGGGTGGTATACAGAAGATAGCCCTATTTGGTTAAAAAAACGAATCCATATTAGGGCAAGAATAGCTCAAATAAGCAAAGAGAAACAACAGTCCATCATTGCTTTAAGACATGAAGGTCAGTCAATACGAAAAATGTCAAGAATTTTGTAAGTTTCTTCAAATGAAGTCGCATCAAAAAGCATCAAACAATATGATGAAACTGGCTCTCATGAGCAACGCCACAGGAACGCCACAGGTAACCCAGGGTTACCTCTGCTGCAGAGGATATGTTCATTAGAGTTACCAGCATTAGAAATTGCAGGCCAAATAAATCCTTCACGGAGTTCAAGTAACAGACACATCTCAACATCAACTGTTCAGAAGAGACTGCGTGAATCAGGCCTTCATGGTCCAATTGCTGCAAAGAAACAACTACTAAAGAACACCAATAATAAGAAGAGACTTGCTTGGGCCAAGAAACACAAGCAATGGACATTACACCGGTGGAAATCTGAACTTAGGTCTGATTAGTCAACATTTGAGATTTTTAGTTCCAACCGCCGTGTCTTTGTGAGACGCAGAGTAGGTGAGCGGATGATCTTTGCATGTGTGGTTCACACCATGAAGCATGGAGGAGGAGGTGTGATGGTGTGGGGTGCTTTGCTGGAGACACTCAGTGATTTATTTAGAATTCAAGGCAAACTTAACCAGCATGTCTATTACAGCATTCTGCAGCGATATGCCATCCCATCTGGTTTGCGCTTAGTGGGACTATCATTTGTTTTTCAACAGGACAATGACCCAACACACCTCCAGGTTGTGTTAGGGCTATTTAACCAAGAAGGAGAGTGATGGAGTGCTGCATCAGATGACCTGTCCTCCACAATCACCCAACCTCAATCCAATTGAGATGGTTTGGGATGAGTTGGACCACAGAGTGAAGGAATAGCAGCCAACAAGTGCTCAGCATATGTGGGAACTCCTTCAAGATTGTTGGAAAGTGTTCTAGGTGAAGCTCGTTGAGAGAATGCCAAGAGTGTGCGAAGCTGTCATCAAGGCAAAGGGAGGCTACTTTGAAGAATCTAAAATCTAAAGTATATTTTTGGTTAGTACATGATTCCATATGTGTTTTTTCATAGTTTTAATGTCTTCACTATTATTCTACAATGTAGAAAATAGTAAAAATAAAGAAAAACCCTTGAATGAGTAGGTGTGTCCAAACATTTGACTGGTACTGTATATAACAGCACTATAAGGTGTATAACAATACTATAAGGTATATAACATCACATTAAGGTATATAGTGCAAGGTATATTTTTTTTTCCATCTTTATTTAACCAGGTAGGCCAGTTGAGAACAAGTTGTCATTTACAACTGCGACCTGGCCAAGATAAAGCAAAGCAGTGCGACTGAAACAACACAGAGTTACACCTGGGATAAACAAATGTACAGTCAATAACACAATATAACAATCTATGTACAGTGTGTGCAAATGATGTAAGATTAGGGAGGTAAGGAAATAAATAGGCCAAAGTGGCAAAATAATAACAATTTAGCAATTAGACACTGGAGTGATAGATGTAAAGAAGATTCATGTGCAAGTAGAGATACTGGGGTGCAAAGGAGCAAAAAAATAAATAACAATATGGCGATGAGGTGGTTGGGTGGGTTATTTACAGATGGGCTGTGTACAGGTGCAATGATCAGTAAGCTGTTCTGACAGCTGATGCTTAAAGTTAGTGAGGGAGATATAAGTCTCCAGCTTCACTGATTTTTGTAATTCGTTCCAGTCATTGGCAGCAGAGAACTGGAAGGAAAGGCAGCCTAAGGAGGTGTTGGCTTTGGGGATGACCAGTGAAATATACCCGCTGGAGCGTCTGCTACGGGTGGGGGTTGCTATGGTGACCAGTGAGCTGAGAAAAGGCGGGGCTTTACCTAGTAAAGACTGATAGATGACCTGGAGCCAGTGGGTTTGGCGACGAATATGAAGCGAGGGCCAGCCAACGAGAGCATACAGGTCGCAGTGGTGGGTAGTATATGGAGCTTTGGTGACAACACGGATGTCACTGTGATAGACTACATCCAACTTGCTGAGTGGAGTGTTGGGGGCTATTTTGTAAATGGCATCGCCGAAGTCAAGGATCGGTAGGATGGTCAGTTTTACGAGGGTATGTTTGGCAGCATGAGTGAAGGATGCTTTGTTGTGAAATAGGAAGCCGATTCTAGATATCATTTTGGATTGGAGATGTTTAATGTAGGGTATTTATAGGGTATATAACAGCACTCTAAGGCACATTATAAACTGGGTGATTCAAGCCCTGAATGCGGATTGGCTGAAAACCATGGTATATCAGACCGTATAGGTCAGGCAGGTCCAAGATGGCATAGCAGTTCAGACGTCTTTTTTGTCCTCGTATTGTCGTGTCCTGTATACATATATATTTACACCTTTCTTCGCATATCTTTATATATTTTATTATCCAAGAACTCAACTACAAAAGCTTTCCTGCAACCCGCCTCACCAATTACAAAAAAAAAGTATTATTTACCTCAAATCTGAAAATCCACAGTGGAAGCTAGCCAGAGGCTAACCAGAAGCCGGCCGAAACTAGCCAGAAGCTAGCCGGAAGCTACCCAGAAGCTAACTAGAAGCTAGCCAGTAGCTGATCTGAAGCTGCCCAGAAGTTAGCCGGTTTGCTGGCTAGCGTTGGTGTTTCAGCTGCCCACGTTTTGTGGTCTTCAGCTATTCCTTTAGCTCGATAATCTATCGGCACTTTTGTGCAACGCGACTCGGACCGGAGCATACCGGGCCTATTTTTCTCAGTGTCCCCGGATTTCAGCCGCAGGCTCTGGACGTTTGCACCTTGATTTCGCAGCTAGCTAGCTGCAAACCGTGTGACTATTGGCTTACGTCGATCCCGGAGCAAACTTAAATTATTCCGGAGCTAGCCAGCTGAGGAGTTCCATCAGCCATTCCTGGGCTACAGTCACCTATCCGGACCCGTTTTTTTTGTTTTGTTGTTGCTGCAGATGCGGAGCCCCATCGGGCCTTCACGACTGACTGCCGACATTATCTGCCCGAGGGAGTTATCCAACTGGCACCTCCGTCGCAACGTTACCTGAATGCTCATCTGGGGCCCGCTAATCGTTAGCTGTCTTATCGGCTGCTATCTGAATAAGTATATCGGACAATTTTTCTTGGGTCACTATATCTATTTTGCCAATTGGATTGATCCCCTCTACCACACGGAACCCCACTAATCTACCGACGGAAACGCACGAGGTGTCTAAAAATAGACTTCCATCCTATGCTATCTTGCTACCGATAGCCATCTACCCGGCCAGCTGTCTGGATCGTCGTGACCCCAACCAACCTCTAGTCACTGGACCCTTATGATCACTCGATTAAGCATGCCTCTCCTTAATGTAAATATGCCTTGTCCATTGCTGTTCTGGTTAGTGTTTATTGGCTTATTTCACTGTAGAGCCTCTAGCCCTGTTCACTATACCATATCCAACCTTTCAGTTCCACCACCCACATATGCGATGACATCACCTGGTTTCAATGATGTTTCTAGAGACAATATCTCTCTCATCATCACTCAATACCTAGGTTTACCTCCACTGTATTCACATCCTGCCATACCTTTGTCTGTACATTATTCCTCGAAGCTATTTTATCGCCCCCAGAAACTTCCTTTTACTCTCTGTTCTAGACGTTCTAGACGACCAATTCTCATAGCTTTTAGCCGTACCCTTATCCTACTCCTCCTCTGTTCCTCTGGTGATGTGGAGGTGAACCCAGGCCCTGCAGTACCTAGCTCCACTCCTATTCCCCAGGCGCTCTCTTTTGATGACTTCTGTAACCGTAATAGCCTTGGTTTCATGCATGTTAACATTAGAAGCCTCCTCCCTAAGTTTGTTTTGTTCACTGCTTTAGCACACTCTGCCAACCCCGATGTTTTAGCCGTGTCTGAATCCTGGCTTAGGAAGACCACCAAAAATTCTGACATTTTCATCCCTAATTACAACATTTTCAGACAAGATAGAACGGCCAAAGGGGGCGGTGTTGCAATCTACTGCAAAGATTGCCTGCAGAGTTCTGTTTTACTATCCAGGTCTGTTCCCAAACAATTTGAACTTCTACTTTTAAAAATCCACCTCTCTAAAAACAAGTCTCTCACCGTTGCCGCCTGCTATAGACCACCCTCTGCCCCCAGCTGTGCTCTGGACACCATATGTGAACTGATTGCCCCCCATCTATCTTCAGAGCTCGTGCTGCTAGGTGACCTAAATTGGAACATGCTTAACACCCCAGCCATCCTACAATCTAAGCTTGATGCCCTCAATCTCACACAAATTATCAATGAACCTACCAGGTACCACCCCAATTCCGTAAACACGGGTACCCTCATAGATATCATCCTAACCAACTTGCCCTCCAAATACACCTCTGCTGTTTTCAACCAAGATCTCAGCGATCACTGCCTCATTGCCTGCATCCGTAATGGGTCAGCGGTCAAACGACCTCCACTCATCACTGTCAAACGCTCCCTGAAACACTTCAGCGAGCAGGCCTTTCTAATCGACCTGGCCGAGGTATCTTGGAAGGATATTGATCTTATCCCGTCAGTAGAGGATCCCTGGATATTTTTTTTAAATGCCTTCCTCACCATCTTGAATAAGCATGCCCCATTCAAGAAATTTAGAACCAGGAACAGATATAGCCCTTGGTTCTCTCCTGACCTGACTGCCCTTAACCAACAGAAAAACATCCTATGGCGTTCTGCATTAGCATCGAACAGCCCCCGTGATATGCAACTTTTCAGGGAAGCTAGGAACCAATATACACAGGCAGTTAGAAAAGCCAAGGCTAGCTTTTTCAAGCAGAAATTTGCTTCCTGCAACACAAACTCAAAAAAGTTCTGGGACACTGTAAAGTCTATGGAGAATAAGAACACCTCCTCCCAGCTTCCAACTGCACTGAAGATAGGAAACACTGTCACCACCGACAAATCCACTATAATTGAGAATTTCAATAAGCATTTTTCTACGGCTGGTCATGCTTTCCACCTGGCTACCCCTACCCCGGTCAACAGCACTGCACCCCCCACAGCAACTCGCCCAAGCCTTCCCCATTTCCCTTTCTCCCAAATACAGTCAGCTGATGTTCTGAAAGAGCTGCAAAATCTGGACCCTTACAAATCAGCCGGGCTAGATAATCTGGACCCTTTCTTTCTAAAACTATCTGCTGAAATTGTTGCCACCCCTATTACTAGCCTTTTCAACCTCTCTTTCGTGTCGTCTGAGATTCCCAAAGATTGGAAAGCAGCTGCGGTTATCCCCCTCTTCAAAGGGGGGGACACTCTTGACCCAAACAGCTACAGACCCATATCTATCCTACCCTGCCTTTCTAAGGTCTTCGAAAGCCAAGTCAACAAACAGATTACCGACCATTTCGAATCCCACCATACCTTCTCCGCTATGCAATCTGGTTTCAGAGCTGGTCATGGGTGCACCTCAGCCATGCTCAAGGTCATAAACGATATCTTAACCGCCATCGATAGGAAACAATACTGTGCAGCCGTATTCATTGACCTGGCCAAGGCTTTTGACTCTGTCAATCACCACATCCTCATCGGCAGACTCGACAGCCTTGGTTTCTCTAATGATTGCCTCGCCTGGTTCACCAACTACTTCTCTGATCGAGTTCAGTGTGTCAAATCGGAGGGTCTGTTGTCCGGGCCTCTGGCAGTCTCTATGGGGGTGCCACAGGGTTCAATTCTTGGACCGACTCTCTTCTCTGTATACATCAATGATGTCGCTCTTGCTGCTGGTGAGTCTCTGATCCACCTCTACGCAGACGACACTATTCTGTATACTTCTGGCCCTTCTTTTGACACTGTGTTAACAACCCTCCAGGCGAGCTTCAATGCCATACAACTCTCCTTCCGTGGCCTCCAATTGCTCTTAAATACAAGTAAAACTAAATGCATGCTCTTCAACCGATCGCTGCCTGCACCTGCCCGCCTGTCCAACATCACTACTCTAGACGGCTTTGACTTAGAATATGTGGACAACTACAAATACCTAGGTGTCTGGTTAGACTGTAAACTCTCCTTCCAGACTCACATCAAACATCTCCAATCCAAAGTTAAATCTAGAATTGGCTTCCTATTCCGCAACAAAGCATCCTTCACTCATGCTGCCAAACATACCCTTGTAAAACTGACCATCCTACCAATCCTCGACTTCGGTGATGTCATTTACAAAATAGCCTCCAATACCCTACTCAATAAATTGGATGCAGTCTATCACAGTGCCATCCGTTTTGTCACCAAAGCCCCATACACTACCCACCACTGCGACCTGTACACTCTCGTTGGCTGGCCCTCGCTTCATACTCGTCGCCAAACCCACTGGCTCCAGGTCATCTACAAGACCCTGCTAGGTAAAGTCCCCCCTTATCTCAGCTCGCTGGTCACCATAGCAGCACCTACCTGTAGCACGCGCTCCAGCAGGTATATCTCTCTGGTCACCCCCAAAACCAATTCTTCCTTTGGCCGCCTCTCCTTCCAGTTCTCTGCTGCCAATGACTGGAACGAACTACAAAAATCTCTGAAACTGGAAACACTTATCTCCCTCACTAGCTTTAAGCACCAGCTGTCAGAGCAGCTCATAGATTACTGCACCTGTACACAGCCCATCTATAATTTAGCCCAAACAACTACCTCTTTACCTACTGTATTCATTTATTTATTTTTGCTCCTTTGCACCCCATTATTTCTATCTCTACTTTGCACTTTCTTCCACTGCAAACCAACCATTCCAGTGTTTTTTTTACTTGCTATATTGTATTTACTTCGCCACCATGGCCTTTTTATATTTTTATTTATTTTTATATATATTTTGTTTGCCTTCACCTCCCCTATCTCACCTCACTTGCTCACATTGTATATAGACTTATTTTTCACTGTATTATTGACTGTATGTTTGTTCTACTCCATGTGTAACTATGTGTTGTTGTATGTGTCGAACTGCTTTGCTTTATCTTGGCCAGGTCGCAATTGTAAATGAGAACGTGTTCTCAATTTGCCTACCTGGTTAAATAAAGGTGAAATAAATAAATAAATACCATGGGTATGACAAAACATACATTTTTTCTGCTCTAATTTTGTGATAACCAGTTGATAATGGCAATAAGGCACCTCTGGGGTTTGGGATATATGGCCAATGTACCATGGCTAAGGGCTGTGTCCTAGCACTCCGCGCTGCGTCGTGCCTAAGAACAGCCCTTAGCTGTGGTATATTGGAAATATATGACCCAACAAATCTCCAGGCTGTGTAAGGGCTATTTGGCCATATACTGTACCTCACCCCCTCGGGCCTTATATAACAACACTAAGGAGTTTAACAACACTATAGGGTATATAACAACACAATAAGGTATAGCATAAGGTATATAACAGCAATATAAGGTATATAGTATAAGGTATATAACAGCACTATAAGGTATATAACAACACTGTAAGGTATATAACAGCAATATAAGGTATATAACAACACGATCAGGTATATAACAACACTATATCAAACTATTTCTCTATGGACCTCGCTTTGTGCATGGGTGCGGCTGAGCAGTTGTTGCTCCTAATAGTTTCCACTTCACAATAACCACTTACAGTTGACCGAAATTTGACAAACTAAGGTTGGAAAGGTTGAAAGTCACTTAGCTCTTCAGTACGGGCCATTCTACTGGCAATGTTTGTCTATGGAGATTGCATGGCTCGATTGTATACACGTGTCAGCAACAGGTGTGGCTGAAATAGCCATGTCCACTAATTTGAAGGGATGTCCACATACTTTTAGTGGATGTAGCATAAGCTATATAACAGGACTATAAGGACTATAATAAGGCATATAACAGCACTATAAGGTATATAACAACACTGTAAGGCATATAACTGCACTATAAGGTATATAACAGCACTATAAGGTATATAACAGCACTATAAGGTATATAACAACACTGTAAGGCACATAACTGCACTATAAGGTATATAACAGCACTATAAGGTATATAACTGCACTATAAGGTATATAACAGCACTATAAGGTATATAACAACACTGTAAGGCATATAACTGCACTATAAGGTATATAACAACACTGTAAGGCATATAACTGCACTATAAGGTATATATATTGAACAAAAATATAAATGCAACATGTACTGTTCCCCGGGCGCCAAAGACATGGATGTCGATTAAGGCAGCCCCCCGCACCTCTCTGATTCAGAGGGATTGGGTTAAATGTGGCAGACACAGTTCAGCTGAAGGCATTCAGTTGTACAACTGACTAGGTATCCCCCTTTCCCTTTCCTTTCTCTAATGTTGATCCCATGTTTTATGAGCTGAAATTAAAGATCCCAGAAATCTTCCAAACGCACAAAAAGGTTATTTCTCTCAAATCTTGTGCACATATTTGTTTATATCCCTGTTGAGCATTTATCCTTTGCCAAGATAATCCATCCACCTGACAGGTGTGTCATATCAAGAAACTGATTAAACACCTTGATCATTACACAGGTGCAACTTGTGCTGGGGACAATGAAAGGCCACTCTAAAATGTGCAGTTTTGTCACACAACACAATGCCACAGATGTCTCAAGTTGAAGGAGCGTGCAATTGGCATGCTGACTGCAAGAATGTCCACCAGAGCTGTTGACAGAGAACTGAATGTTCATTTCTCTACCATAAGCCGCCTCCAACATCGTTTTAGAGAATTTGGCAGTACATCCAACTGGCCTTACAACCGCAGACCACATGTAACCATGCCAGCCCAGAACCTCTACATCTGGCGTCTTCACCTGTGCGATCATCTGAGACCAGCCACCCGGACAGCTGATGAAACTGTGGGTTTGCACAACCGAAGAATTTCTGCACAAACTGTCAAAAACCGTTTCTGCGTGCTTGTCGTCCTTACCAGGGTCTTGACCTGACAGCAGTTCAGCGTCATAACCGACTTCAATGGGAAAATGCTCTTCACGGAAGAATCACGATTTCAACTGTACCGGGCAGATGGCAGACAACTTGTATGGCGTCGTGCGGCGAGCGGTTTACTGATGTCAACGTTGTGAACAGAGTGCCCCATGGTGGCGCTGGGTTTATGGTATGGGCAGAGATAAGCTACGGACAATGAACACAATTGCATTTTATCAATGGCAATTTGAATGCACAGAGATACCATGATGAGATCCTGAGACCCATTGTCATGCCATTCATCCGCCGCCATCACCTCATGTTTCAGCATGATAATGCACGGCCCCATGTCGCAAGGATCTGTACACAATTCCTGGAAGCTGAAAATATCCCAGTTCTTCCATAGCCTGCATACTCACCAGACATGTCACCCATTGAGCATGTTTGGAATGCTCTGGATTGATGTGTACGACATCGTGTTCCAGTTCCTGCCAATATCCAGTAACTTTGCACAGCCATTGAAGAGGAGTGGGACAACATTCCACAGTCCACAATCAACAGTCTGATCAACTCTATGCGAAGAAGATGTTTGCCTGAGGCAAATGGTGGTCACACCAGATACTGACTGGTTTTCTGATGCATTGACAGGCATAACTCAGGCCCATACTCTACACAATTTACACACAATCCCCCATAATGACAAAGCAAAAACAGTTTTGTTGAAATTTTTGCAAATGTAAAAAAAGATAATGAAATATTGCATTTACGTAAGTATTCCGGCCCTTTACTAAGTACTTTGTTGAAGCACCTTTGGCAGCCTTGAGTCTTCTTGGGTATGACGTTACAAGCTTGGCACACCTGTATTTTGAGAGTTTCTCCCATTCTGCTCTGTACATCCTCTCAAGCTCTGTCAGGTTGGATGGGGAGCATCGGTGCACAGCTATTTTCAGGTCTCTCCGGAGATGTTAGATCGGGTTCAAGTCTGGGCTCTGGCTGGTCTACTCAAGGATATTCAGAGACATGTCCCGAAGCCACTCCTGCATTGTCTTGGCTGTGTGCTTAGGGTTGTTGTCCTGTTGGAAGGTGAACCCCAGTCTGAGATCCTGAGCGCTCCAGAGTAGGTTTTCATCAAGCATCTTTCTGTACTTTGCTCCATTCATCTTTCCCTCAATCCTGACTAGTCTCCCAGTCCGTGCCGCTGAAAAACATCCTCACAGCATGACGCTGTCATCACCATGCTTCACCGTAGGGATGTTGCCAGGTTTCCTCCAGACGTGACACTTGGCATTCAGGCCAAAAAGTTAATTAGTGGATTCATTAGACTAGAGAATCTTGTTTCTCATGGTCTGAGATTCCAAGCGGGCTGTCATGTGCCTTTTACTGAGAAGTGGCTTCCGTCTGGCCACTCTACCATAAAGGCCTGATTGGTGGAGTGTCGCAGAGATGGTTGTCCTTCTGGAAGGTTCTCCCATCTCCACAGAGGAACTCTAGAGCTCTGTCAAAGTGACCATCGGGTCCTTGGTCACCTCCCTGACAAAGGCTCTTCTCCTCACGATTGCTCACTTTGGCCGGGTGGCCAGCTCTAGGAACAGTCTTGATGGTTCCAAACTTCTTCCATCTAAGAATGATGGAGGCCACTGTGTTCTACGGACATTCCTTCGATCTCATGGCTTGGTTTTTGCTCTGACATGCACTGTCAAATATGAGACCTTATATAGACAGGTGTGTGCCTTTCCAAATCATGTCCAATCAATTGAATTTACCACAGGTGGACTCCAATCAAGTTGTAGAAACATCTCAAGGATGATCAATGGAAACAGGATGCACCTGAAATACATTTTGAGTCTCATAGCAAAGGGTCTGATTACTTATGTGAATAAGGTATTTCTGTTGTTTAATTTTAATAAATTTGCAAACATTTCTAAAGACCTGTTTTTGCCTTTTCATTATGGGGTATTGTGTGTAGATTGATGGGGATTTTTTATTTATTGAATCGATTTTATAATAAGGCTGTAACGTAACACAATGTGGAAAAAGGGAAGGGGTCAGAATACTTTCCGGAAGCTCTGTATATAGCAGCAATATAAGATATTTCGTTTAAGGTATATAACAGCACTGTGAGGTATATATAGTGGCGTACTTCATTACTGTAATACGTTTTTCCACGGTATAGGAGGGTCTATGAGTCAAGTGTGGCCACACGTCACAGCCATTCATCCTCATTATATGGACACAGCACAGCATGGCACCCCAAACACCGGATGCAGCCCATGAAAGCCACAGAGCATTGACCGCCATTCAGAAAGGTTGAGTTGAAGTTGTAGGGTAGCTGTAGGGTAGCTGTTCATTCAAGGCTGTAAAAATAGAATGTTCACTCAAAGCATCTCCGGGCACGATGGTCTCCAAGCAACAGATGGTGAGCAAGGACATTCCCACTGGGCACACACTGGTTGAATCAACATTGTTTAATTTCAATGAAATTACGTTGAATCAACATGGAATAGACGTCTGTGCCCAGTGATCTTTGTTCTCCGGTAGAGAGAACTTTGTTCTTCTCTTTGTTTTCTGGTAGAGAAAGCCACACATGAATGCACTCCCAGGCCTTATGAGCCAAAGAGCTATACTGTTCTAGTATAACATGAGCTTGAGCTGCCCAACATCTCACAACGTAAGACCCCAATGACGTGTCAACATTCTACCCTGTGAGCTTCCTACCCAGTCTCATTTAGTGTCAGTAGAATGGTAGCTACTCCTGGCTAGATATGAACACCTGCCGTGCTGTTTCAAATTAGACCAGGATAATCAATTTACAGTGCTGCTACAGCTCTTATTTACAGTACACTCTTAACAGTTTGTTTTATTCCATCGTGTTCCGTTTTGTTCCTTTTTCTTATTACCGTACAGTAAGATCCATCTACAGTAGACTCTTTTTCTTATTACCGTACAGTAAGATCCATCTACAGTAGACTCTTTTTCTTATTACCGTACAGTAAGATCCATCTACAGTAGACTCTTTCGCTGCATGGTTGGTGGACCCAGCTGGGAAGAGGTTTGAAGTTGGTGTCATTGTTTTTAGAAGATCATGATCAAGTCAGTGGTCATGATTCCTAAACATTTAGAGTGTGTGAAGGATGGGTGAAACAGCCCCAAATGGAAGCAGTTAATATTTTTATTCACAGCTTTTAAAAGCTTTGCCGGACATCAAACAGTGCATCCCTTCATGAGCCGGAGGGGATTTGGGTGGGGGCGGGGGAGGATTAAAAAAGTGCACTAATGTTGACGTCTGCATTTCATCAAACCCTTTTTTAGACCACCGGTCTCCTGCCCTAGTCGGTGCTGATCAGAAGGTGTGCAGATCAGAAGGTGTGTTGATGTACAGATGGTGTTGAGTCGCAAGCCCCATCAGTACTGCCATTGGTATTCTTAAAAAACAATTTAAGAGTGATGATGGACTGGCCATCCTGTTTATTGTTTCTATTATTACTCTATGACTAAAAAATGATCTGCATTCCTGTCTGGATTTGGGATTACTCATTTTAGTCTCAGACTCTTGACATTCCTGTTGGGCATTATGCATTGGTCAGCCACAACAACACTGGCCTGGCTGGATCACTGTTCTGTTTGCCTTAGTCCTAGCATGCCGTTCTGTTCTGCCAAGGGTCTACCCTATAGGGTGTCCCAGCATTATTCAGTCTATTTCAGTGGTAGGAGGAGAAAGGGGGTTGGCCCAGGACAGGGCAGGGGCGGTCCGGGTTGATCGAGCAAACAGTCAGGGTCTCAACACACAAAGTAAACATTACCCTGTGTTTGAACTGTACACCTTGAGTTTGGCAAATCTCCCACACACTCTCTCCCCTCTTCCCTCAGCCCTGTTCCCACTCACACACCCCTTTCCTTTTAGCTGACCGGCCCAGCTAAATACACCGCTTATCCCTGGACCTGCCCATTAATCAGAGGGGGAAAGCACCTCTGACAACGTCTCACCTCCACAGCCCTGGCCTAGAAGCTCTCTCTGGCTCACATGTGGGGAGTGTATTGGACGTGGCTGCACAGCAGCGGACTCAGAGAGTTGTATGGTTGTTCTTCTCGAAATATCAGAAAAAACTCCTTGACTTGCTGTATGTCTGAGTACTATGATGCTGAGGATGGAACCACATTTGTCTGAAGATCTTTGTTAAACCAAGGCAATAATCAATTTGATTCAATCAATTAGCTATCTCCCCTTCTGCTCTCTAGTCTAGGAAAAATGTTGTTCATTCAAGACTAGAGCATGCATAGTCACAGTGACTGATTTACAGGCTGATGATAGGAAAAGCCTGAGACACAGCAGCTTTCCTGGATTTTGGTTGTTAAACCAGGGCTTAGTTCATGACATGCTCTCTTTTTCACTTCATGCGGTATTAAGAGCACCCAGCTACCCCGGCCCAGCTATGAAGGGAAGAGACTAGACTTTGAATGATGTGCCTCATTACAGGGATGCTACTCAGAGAAAGTGCATTGGCCTACTTGTCTTCCTAGGGATCCAACCGTAGGTTCAAGCTTTGAGCAGAAAGGTCAACTTACTTACATAAAGTATGTATTTCTGGGCTCCTAAACCTGAAACTGAATTTCTACATGAAAACAAAACTACAGCAACAATACAACAATTCACACATTCATTTCCATGAGGGAATTGGGTAAACAGCTGACCATTTCCCAATTTACATTTTTTTTGTTCTTTCCTTTGGTTGTTTTGACTTTGTTTATTCATCCTTGTCTCAAATCACTGACTTCAACATCTGCTGCCTTAACTTGTTCCCCACAACTTTGATACATCAGCACCAAAGAAAAAAATCTACATACACAGACGGCCTGAAAAAGCAAAGCTTTTCATCTGTAGCATGAGTCAATTTGGAGGGCAGCGTTACTGAATGCATTCGGCAAATTTGTTTTTGAAGTGTTCAGAGGGTTGTCCTCGGGACTGAACCGTAGGACCTATTGATTCTGACATGTTTATTTTCACAGGGAAAAAGGCCTTTTGGATTTCTAATAACTTCTTTCAGCTTTTGTTGTGCATATGTTGGAGGGAATGCACCCAATTCCCTAGATGGGTGCATTTTATTTTAACAACCAACTCCTCATTCACTCAGCCTACAGGGTCCACTGGTCCCACTCACACAGAACTACCCTACGCCTTGACCTCTTTCTCCCCTCTCCAGATGAAATCCTGCAACTAGTCATGTCTGGCCTCGCAACAACCTACCCTCTTGACCCCATCCCCGCCTCACTTCTCCATACCATCTCTGGAGACCTTCTCCCATTCCTCACATCCCTAATCAACTCAGCCCTGACCACTGGCTGCTTCTCATCTGACTTCAAGATGACCAGAGTCACTCCCCTCCTCAAGTGAGACTGCTCTTCTCTGTCACAGAGGCTCTCTGCTCTGCCAAAGCTGACTCTCTCTCCTCTGTTCTCATCCTTCTAGATCTATACCCTGCCTTCAACACTGTGAACCGTCAGATCCTCCTCCCTACTAGGTTTGGGCAGTATCCAGATTATCATACCTTCATACCGACCTTGTGCCATAGCGGGATATTCCGTAATACTGAACACAAGGGGCACTGTTTTCAAACCCCACCGATACTCTCTAATCCGAAGGTTAGCAATGCTAACAAGTACATGTAAAATCCCATAAAGAATGTTAACTAAATGCTAACAAGCTTATTGCAAACATTTTGTACAGTTTCTGACTTAAACTATACATGTATACAAGTAACTCAAAAATGCTACTCACACAAAACAAATATTAGCCAGCTAGGCTCTTGATTCAGGAGTGGATTCTCTGCTGTTACCAAGCGAATGCTTGATTTTGGAAGATAGCTAACTAGCTACTAAATTAACAAACCAATTGCACAACTGCAGAGCATTTAGCACATTTTAGGCTGTTAACTTAATAGTTATAAGATATCTAGCTGGCAAACATTTAGTTGTGAATTCCATACTGTAATTAGGTAATCTGGTGCATGCTGCACAACAGTGAGGCTGCAGTCTCTCGTCGCTATGTGTTTTTAAACAAACACCATGTGAAAGGTGACTGGGAACTACCATAAGCTTCATAATAATGTGACAGGTAAAATGAAGAATGCAATGTTCTTTATCTCCTAACGTATTGGTCAAGTTGACTGCAGGTATTTACTTAATGGTATTTTTCAACGGTATTGAAAAACCATCCTGTAGCTTTTTGCAAATATCCTGTTATACGGTATATACGGTATAACACCCAACCCTACTCCGCACCCTCTCAGGATTGGGCGTCTCTGCACACTTCTGGATTGCATCCTACCTGGCAGGTTGCTCCTACCAGGTGGCGTGGAGAGGATCTGTGTCTGCACCGCGTGCTCTCACTACTGGTGTCCCCCAGGGCTCGGATCTAGGCCCTCTCCTGTTTTCTCTTTACACCAAGTCACTCGGCTCTGTCATATCCTCACATGGTCTCTCCTATCATTGCTATGCGGATGACGCTCAACTACTTTTCTCCTTCCGCCCTTCTGACACCTAGGTGGCGACACGCATCTCTGTGTGCCTGGCAGACATCTCAGCTTGGATGTGTGCACACCACCTCAAGCTCAACCTCGACAAAACGGAGCTGCTCTTCCTCCTGGGAATGGCCCGCCTGCTCCAAGACCTCTCCATCACAGTTGACAACTCCACGGTGTGCCCCTACCTGAGTGCAAAGAACCTTGGCGGGACCCTGGACAACACTCTGTCGTTCTCTGCAAACATCAAAGCAGTGACTCGATCCTGCAAGTTCATGCTCTAAAACATCCGTAGAGTACAACCTTTACTCAGACAGGAAATGGCACAGGTCCTAATCCAGGCACTTGAAATCTCCCGTCTAGGCTACTGCAACTCTCTGTTGGCCGCAGCCCGCCTGGTGTTCAACCTTCAAAGTTCTCCCATGTCACCCCGCTCCTCCGCACACTCCACTGACTTTCAGTCGAGGTTTGCATCATTTTCAAGACCCTTGTGCTTTCCTACGGAGCAGCAAGGAGAACTACCCCTCTTTACCTTCAGGCTATGCTCAAACCCTACTTCCCAACCCAAGCACCTGCACCTGCCCGAGTCCTTGCCCATCTTTCAAAAAAGTCTGAAAACCTACCTGAACCCCCCCCCCCCCCCCCCCCTGAAAAAAGAAAAAAAGGCACTTCTCTTTTCCCACTAACACTGACTTTGCTGATAAATACTTTGGTGAGGGAAAATGTACTTGATACGATTGTGATGTGTTGTTGTCTCATCTGGCTATCTTAAGATGAATGTACTAATTGTAAGTCACTTTGGATAACAACGTCTGCTAAATTACTAAAATGTCAAATGTAAATGTATCTGACGTGTTCTTTTCTTTTTTCATGGCTAAGATTCTATTTTTGCTCAAAGTGCCACTTTATTGAATTACTCCTGGAGTTTGAGTGACTAACTAACTGCCGTTATTTGTGAGCCATTTAAAAAATGACCGTTTCTGTAAACAAGATATGAACTCATGTAGAATAAAAACATATATATTACTCTGTTCCCTGATCTAAACTGACAGCTCATGAGCTCACAAAGTGTTGGCATAATTACCCACTTCCCTCACTCTCATTTAGCTAATTAGGGGGACACAAATTGCTGTCGCCTTCAAGAACACAGCACTAGCAGAGTTGTGCTTGTTCCATGGTAGTCAGAAATGTATCAGTTATAGAGGTGTATCAAACTGGAAGCTCATTCCTATACAATGCTATCTAATTTTAGAATAATATTATGAGCATTGAACAAATGTTGAGGTTGGAGAGCCTTGGCCTTGCACAGCAAACACTGAGCTTGGCTCTGCTCTGTTCTTAAGTGTTAAGGAGAGGGAGGTTCAGTGTAATTGAATGTTGTCCAGATTTGTGGAAATATAATATCTGTATAAAGTATGGCAGTGCTTGTTGAAATGTTGAGTTTAGCTTCAGCCAATCTAGACAACAGATTCGTCTGTGTAGGCTTTGCTTAGAAATTAGTTTCCCACACACTCTTGTGCGTTTTGAGTGAAGTGGTTGCTCGTGATGGTTGGGTCTGCTGATACAGGAGGTTTGCGGATTGAGAAGGTTGATCTCTGCAAGATTGGTGATACCAGAAGAAATAGAAAGTTGAGAACAGTCAGGTCATATAGATCATAATGGAACTGCACTGCATTAGCTTATACATGATTTCTGAAGCATCTACATTAGCCTTATAATGGGTTTATGAAGTCTGTTTGAAGTTTTTTATTGATTTAGTATGTCTGTTAGAAAATACGTACAGTTCACTCGTGGTTTATGTAATACAGAATATTATATTGTCAACAGCTCAGAGTTGCAAATCAAGCATGATACTTCAAAAAAAGTTTCACATCTTGGTGCTACACTAATAGTCTTACATCTGAATCACTTTAAAGCCTGACTGCATGCACAATTAGGATTTATTCTGACAGATAGACTGACACTCTTTTCAAACAGCATATTCATTCATTCCAAGGTGTGTTGCCTCAAATCCTAAATGATTGATTTTTGAACGCATAAATTATACCACAGTTTATCTTGTTGTGAAAAGTGTTCTATTGCATCTTGTCTGAGATGTAAAAATATATATTTTTAGAACAATGTGTTAATAAAAACAAAGCATTATTTAGCAGTAAAACCAAGTGCACCTTCTCCAGACAGTTAATGATCTAGAGTTGAATTGATGACCCGGATAGGAGCATTAATGTAAAGTGGAAATGTGAGATTCTTTAGTTTTTGTTGTTAATTAATATTAATCACCATAGAGCCTTAGAATCCTTAAACCTGACTAAAAGATGAATCTGTTTTTATGTGGAATGTTGCTTGCTTGACTATCACAGAACCTTTCCAAATGGTGGTTATCCTATTCATCCTTAAGGATAATCAGTGAGGAGAAAAGAGACAGCCTGTTTCTATCCCTGAGGAGAACAGCATGTGTTTTCTAATGTCATTGTCCTCTGTGGTCAGGCCCATGGAAGTGATGGTCTATGGCTCCCAGGGTAGATGCTAAGCTAACGGGGCTCAGATTTCAGCCAGTGTTCCCCTGGGATCAGTCCTCGGGGCCCCAGCATAGAGAAGATTTGTGATAAGGGTCGATATTGGAAGCTGTGTAAACTTTGTTAAGCTTTTCCACCCTGCGAACGGGGGGGTAATCCCAAACACCTGGGCTCTCTAACCGGGATCAGGTGGGATTAGGGAGGAGGGCACCATAGAGCCCACTCCGCCCCACTTTACTCCCCAGTTAACTCTTTTAATAAAACCCATAATTTCCCATATCTATGTGCGTGATCTTTTATGAGAATATATGATCAAGTGTTGGGATTTTTACATCCTCCTCTGTTCATAAAGTATTTAAATTGATCTCAAACTAATATCCTATTTGTCCTGAGTTTATATTATTTCCTGATCACATGCCTGATTATATATTTATAGACTTAATTGTTCCCTCTAACTCTGGTCCATTACCATGACAGAGGGCTATCTATCCTATCCTCCCAATGAAAGCATTGGCTTCTTACTCCATTTCCTGACCCATGTATCAGAGGTACAGATTGTCCAAGTCAGCAGCCAGTCAAACAGAGGTTCATCACAGGTCAATCAATGATAGACTGTTTATTTACGCATTATAATAATTACTCAACTACTTATTTGTTGTTATGAAGCAATCGGTTCTTCAAAAACGCCTGAATTAACTGTTTATTTGTACCATGGTTTCCGAGAACTATTAAGCTGTCAAACATACCACAGTGTAGCAGGGTTTATTGAGCTGAGTTGTTTTGTCTTTATCAAGTGTGACTGCTTGTATTCTCGTGGTGGTCTGTCTGTCTGACCAGGTACTTTACAGAGGTTGTGTATCCACAGTGAACATCCTATATGGTGAATACCTTGTCAGATGGATGATTGACCCTCCTCCCCTACTGTACATTAGCCACCTGGGGGTAATAAACATTGTTAGTTGTTATTGTCCTTAGACCTCACTGTTCCCTCCATCTCTCCCTGTCTGTCAGATGTGGATGAGTGTGCAGAGCAAATTGACAACTGCAGCACCGATGCCATCTGCCAGAATACACTCAAGTCATACAAATGCATCTGCAAGTCGGGCTACAAGGGGGATGGCAAGCACTGTGAAGGTAAGGTGTCAGAGACGCACCCATGCGCACACACACACACACACACACACACACACACACACACACACACACACACACACACACACACACACACACACACACACACACACACACACACACACACACACACACACACACACACACACACACACACACACACATAATGCTTTACATTTCTCATAGGCTTTAAATCTCAGACCTGAGAGAGAGGATCGAGATGCTACGTGGAAAGGAGAGAGAGAAAAAGACAGGTGCAGCCGACTGCTCCTTTGTGTCAAATATTAAATGAAGCAGTACATTTCCTACACATTTTAGAGAATATTAAGATAGCGGATGAAACAGCAGCCAGAGGCCTCTGCCTGCCAAACGGTCAGAGATATTTCCACAGCCCAGGGCTTCTTGTGACTCTAGTCTGTCAGACACAACCCCTGGTTTTTTAGCAGGGAGCGTTCAAAGCCTCTGGACCGTTATTTCCCTCCATTTTTATTAGTATTACTGCAGAACCATTACTACAGAACCAAATCACAATGTCATTTTTTCCCCATTGCTATTATAATTCTTTAATTTATTTGACTGTGTTTGTCATTGCTCTTTTCCTTCAGGTTATAAGGTTTGCTTTTGAATTTAACGTAAAAAGGAAAATAAAAAACTGCCCATTTGAAAGGCTAATCTAAGGTGAGGACAGAGTAGAGAGCTGATTTCTGACAGTCTGTGCCTCTCTCTCTTCAATAGCAGCACATCTGTATAGACTCCTCCAGGCCCATTAAAACCATCAGTATCAGTGTAGTTGGCCATGAGCTGCCTTCCTCTCTTGTATTGACTGGGGTTAATAATTCTATTAATAATCATGGAAGGTAGAAGGCAGTGCAGTAAAGTACAAGGCTGTTGGTCCTGCCCTGGTTTCTACACACTGAGTTGTTATTGACTTTACCTGGTTTATACTAAGGACAGGAGGAGTATGGCCTGAAATAAAATGTATGATCGTGATTTGGTTTTATTTTTTCATTTGAATTGAATCTCTTCGCCAATCATTAGTTTTCATTTCTGTATTGATGACTGTGATTATTGGTCTACTGTTAACGAATGCATTGACTCGTCATTTTATTTCTCCTTCATTTTTATTACCTAATTCAAAGTACACTTTAATCAAAGAAAAACCTGATGGTTTCCGCAAAAGGGTAAAAAAAAAAAAGTACAAATTTAACCAGTGTAGGTCTCAACTGCATTCAAAAGCTGCGCAAGTGGGGCAGTAGATGCGATACTGTAGTGGTGTTGATATGGTGTTCCTGAAACAAACACCTTAAACCCTGGCAAAGCATGGGCCAATGGGTTGAATATGCTGAGCTAGAATTACAGCCTTTGCTATCATAACATTTGACGTGTAGGCCTCGTGCTTGTGGGTGAAGAAGTGTGGAAATTGAGATATTAGGATAGCTGTTTAAATATACTGTCCCTGTGTTGCTTTTCAGTTCATTCTGAAACTGTACACACTAGAGGATTACTGGTAGTATACACTACATGCCAAGCGATTAGGCCTGACAGTCGGTGTTCCAATTCATCCCAAAGGTGTTCGATGGGGTTGAGGTCAAGGCTCTGTGCAGGCCAGTCAAGTTCTTCCACACCGATCTCAACAAACCATTTCTGTGTGGATCTTGTGCACGGGGGCATTGTCATGCTGAAACAGGAAAGGGCCTTCCCCAAACTGTTGCCAGAAAGTTGTAAGCACAGAATCATCTAGAATGTCATTGTATGCTGTAGCGTTAAGATTTCCCTTCACTGGAACTAAGGGGCCCAGCCTGAACCATGAAAAACAGCCCCAGACCATTATTCCTCCTCCACCAAACCTTACAGTTGGCACTATGCATTCAGGCAGGTAGCATTCTCCTGACATACGCCAAACCCAGATTCGTACATCGGATGCCAGATGGTGAAGCGTGATTCATCACTCCAGAGAGCATGTTTCCACTGCGGCGAGCTTTACACCACTCCAGCTGACGCTTGGCATTGCGCATGGTGATCTTAGCCTTGTGTGCAGCTGCTCGGCCATGGAAACCCATTTCCTGAAGCTCCCGAAGAACAGTTATTGTGCTGACGTTGCTTCAAGACGCAGATTGGAACTCAGTAGAGTGTTGCAACCGAGGACAGACAATTTTTACATGCTACGCGCTTCAGCACTCGCCGGTCCCGTTCTGTGAGCTTGTGTGGTCTACCACTTCGCAGCTGAGCCGTTGTTGCTCCTAGACCACTCCTAGACCCCTTTCCACTCCACAATAACAGAGCTCTAGCAGGGCAGACATTTGATGAACTGACTTGTTCGAAAGGTGGCATCCTATGATTGTACCATGTTGAAAGTTACTGAGCTCTGTCAGCAACGGGTGTTGCTGAAATAGCCAAATCCACTCATTTGAAGGGGTGTCCACATACTTTTGGCAATGTAGTGTATGTTTTATAAGCTATCGCATGTCTTTGTTATTTACGAGTCATGAGTAAAGAAAGATTGTAGAATTGTTTTATGTATGTAACAATTTGAAAGACTAGAGTAGTTAAAATGCTAGGAGAGGACAGGTTTAAACTCAGAATAGAGCATGTACTGTATGATTAAGCCGCCAACCCTGTCCATGTCCATCCAGTCCAATTAGCTGATGCGTCTGTCTATCATCTACTCTCTATCCCACATCAGGTACTAGATGAGGAGTCTTTGTCTTGGAGGCTAAAGGCGATATTTTATCATACGGTAACGGAGTTAACATCTGCAGAGATCTCGTTATGATTGCGGAAACAATTTGATTTTAATGACGGACTCACTCACACACTAAAGAACACAAGGGGAGACAGAGAGCTGGTTTCAAGCGCAGAGCGCAGCAGGTGTTTATTGCAAAGGACCACAGGAGGAGGCAGGTAGCTGGGTCCAGGGTCAGGCAGAAGGTCATGCACAGGGGGTCCAAAAAGGCAACAGTACAGGCAGGGAAAAGGCTAGTAATGTAGTCCGAGAGATCAGGCAATAGGTTGATAACAGGAAATCCAATAGGCTAAAGTACAGGCAGGGAATAGGCAAAAGGCGTCGTGAGGCAGGCAAAAATTATCATACATTGGAGGAGTAAATCACAAGGAAACCCAGCACTCCGATGTGTCACAAAACAAACAATACCTCACAGTGATGGGGTGCAAAGAACTGAACTAAATAGTGTGTGATAATGACATACAGGTGTGTGAACAGGTCATTAGAATTCTGGTGATTGGGATCTGGAGAGTGAGCTGCGTTCAGGGGATCTAGGTGTTTGAGAGTGTGAGCTGGAAAGTGGGCTGGAAAGTGAGCTGCGTTCAGGGGATCTACGTGTCTGCGGGTGTGAGTTGGAAGCAGACGTTACACACACCAGACGCTCCTTTTATCCCTCTCACACACACACACACACACACACACACACACACACACACACACACACACACACACACACACACACACACACACACACACACACACACACACACACACACACACACACACACACACACACACACACACACACACACACACACACACACACACACACTCTGCATGTTTACTCATACAATAACACCAAGGTTGAGCATTCTGTATTCAACATTAGAATACCATTAACAAATGTAAGCATTCACCGACTGTTAAGCACAGGAACAGTATTTTTACCCTGCTACTATAGGTTCTTAGAGTTCTGCTGAGAGAGGAGAGAATTAAAGCAAAACAGGGAGAGGGGAGAATAATACATATTCATGTGCTAGTTCTAGATATGGTACTTGCTGATGGGGCCTGACTCATGGTGTGTGGAGGGAACTTTGGTCCTTAGAGTGGTCTCATGTGACGTGCTGCACTGAGACTCCTGTTGGCAGGCTGGCAGACATGAGGCTGGCAAACACACCTTGGCAGGGCACACCCTCTGTCTCAAGATGCCAGGGAGGTTGTCAGGGAGAGCAGGGAACAGGAAACATGACAGGCTGGTTCAGAACCATTCTATCCACTCAATCTAGTCTAGTCCATCAGCAGCAGCTGCATCATGCCTCAGTGCCTCTTAGCAAAGTCCCCTGTTCAAGTCATCACAGAGACCTCTCTCTTTCTCTTTCTCGTTCTCTCTCTCTTTCTCTTTCTCTCTCTCTTTCTCTCTCTTGATCTCTCTTTCTTTTAACTCCTAGAACATGATTTCGTTTTTATCTCACTGGTATTGCCCGTTGAGTAAATCCACCTGTTTGATAGGAATTTGATGGTGCTGCATTCATGAGTCAAATTGGTCTGTAACAGACTGAAGAGTTGGGTGGATAGAATCATTTAGATCTTAAGAAATGACAGTGTTGTGAACAAGAGGGAGGAAGCCTCCACTCATCGAGGGGATGAGATGCTCTTAGCCCGGGGTAGATGAGAGTGAGTGTCTCCTGTGTGACATCATGGGATGGAGCAGCAGAGCGTTGTGGTGGCAGGCAGCTCTGGGAGTTAGAGGGAGAGTGCACTGGTCCAGGCTCAGCCCATTGCTGTCAAGTCAAATCAAGCACTGAGGCATCTGTACCAGTCAGCTGCAAAGAGGAGCTGAACCACCAAGATTTTTTGGCCCGTCTAGGGCCAACAATCTCTCTCTCTCTCTCTCTCTCTCTCTCTCTGTCTCTCTCTCTCTCTCTCTCTCTCTCTCTCTCTCTCTCTCTCTCTCTCTCTCTCCCTCTCTCTCTCCCTCTCTCTCTCCCTCTCTCTCTCTCCCTCTCTCTCTCTCTCTCTCTGTCTCTCTCTCTCTCTTTCCCTCTCTCTCCCTCTCTCTCTCCCTCTGTCACTCTCTCTGTCTCTCTCTCTCTCTCTCTCTCTCTCTTTGCCTCTCTCTCCTACCACCAAATCATATCTCAGCTGTTATCTCCCTGTCTTCATGGACAAATTCACTTTCCCCATCCACAATTACTGTACCCTCTCTGCCTGCCTCTAAAGGTTGAGTCATTTGACTTACTAATATTTATAGTACGTTACATACAGTGGGGAGAACAAGTATTTGATACACTGCCGATTTTGCAGGTTTTCCTACTTACAAAGCATGTAGAGGTCTGTAATTTTTATCATAGGTACACTTCAACTATGAGAGACGGAATCTAAAACAAAAATCCAGAAAATCACATTGTATGATTTTTAAGTAATTAATCTGCATTTTATTGCATGACATAAGTATTTGATCACCTACTAACCAGTAAGAATTCCGGCTCTCACAGACCTGTTAGTTTTTCTTTAAGAAGCCCTCCTATTCTCCACTCATTACCTGTATTAACTGCACCTGTTTGAACTCGTTACCTGTATAAAAGACACCTGTCCACACACTCAATCAAACAGACTCCAACCTCTCCACAATGGCCAAGACCAGAGAGCTGTGTAAGGACATCAGGGATAAAATTGTAGACCTGCACAAGGCTGGGATGGGCTACAGGACAATAGGCAAGCAGCTTGGTGAGAAGGCAACAACTGTTGGCGCAATTATTAGAAAATGGAAGAAGTTCAAGATGACGGTCAATCAACCTCGGTCTGGGGCTCCATGCAAGATCTCACCTCTTGGGGCATCAATGATCATGACGAAGGTGAGGGATCAGCCCAGAACTACACGGCAGGACCTGGGACCACAGTCTCAAAGAAAACCATTAGTAACACACTACGCCGTCATGGATTAAAATCCTGCAGCGCACGCAAGGTCCCCCTGCTCAAGCCAGCGCATGTCCAGGCCCGTCTGAAGTTTGCCAATGACCATCTGGATGATCCAGAGGAGGAATGGGAGAAGGTAATGTGGTCTGATGAGACAAAAATAGAGCTTTTTGGTCTAAACTCCACTCGCCGTGTTTGGAGGAGGAAGAAGAAGGATGAGTACAACCCCAAGAACACCATCCCAACCGTGAAGCATGGAGGTAGAAACATCATTCTTTGGGGATGCTTTTCTGCAAAGGGGACAGGACAACTGCACCGTATTGAGGGGAGGATGGATGGGGCCATGTATCGCGAGATCTTGGCCAACAACCTCCTTCCCTCAGTAAGAGCATTGAAGATGGGTCGTGGCTGGGTCTTCCAGCATGACAACGACCCGAAACACACAGCCAGGGCAACTAAGGAGTGGCTCCGTAAGAAGCATCTCAAGGTCCTGGAGTGGCCTAGCCAGTCTCCAGGCCTGAACCCAATAGAAAATCTTTGGAGTGAGCTGAAAGTCCGTATTGCCCATCGACAGCCCCGAAACCTGAAGGATCTGGAGAAGGTCTGTATGGAGGTGTGGGCCAAAATCCCTGCTGCAGTGTGTGCAAACCTGGTCAAGAACTACAGGAAACGTATGATCTCTGTAATTGCAAACAAAGGTTTCTGTACCAAATATTAAGTTCTGCTTTTCTGATGTATCAAATACTTATGTCATGCAATAAAATGCAAATTAATTACTTAAAAATCATATAATGTGATTTTCTGGATTTTTGTTTTAGATTCTCTCACAGTTGAAGTGTACCTATGATAAAAATTACAGACCTCTACATGCTTTGTAAGTAGGAAACACTGCCGATTCTGCAGGTTATCAAATACTTGTTCTTCCCACTGTATATCACATCAGGTCTTGTTTCATACCCATTTACTCCCATCACACCCACTCACTGATTCAGTCTATTCTCATGTGCATCTTTTTTGTCTTCTGCTCTTGGATTTGTTGTGCTTATGCAGATTTCATGAGGGATACATGCAACATTTCTGACCTGAATGCAAACAATTGTTGAAATAAAATACTCCTTAAATATGTCTTACAAGTAGCAAAGTTTGTCATACCAATCTCTGTTTTATTTGACCAACAACACCCTCTCAGGCTATATGCTGAGTGAAACCAAGGGTGGTGGGGTGCAGGTCAATCATTAACATCCCATAGTCCTGACCCATACCCTTTACCCATTTCATAACCCGTCCCTCTGTCTCTTCCTCCCTGCAGATTTAGACGAGTGTGCGAGTGAGTACAACGGTGGCTGTGTCCATGACTGCATCAACATCCCGGGGAACTACAGGTGCACATGCTATGACGGCTTCCGGCTGGCACACGACGGACACAACTGCCTTGGTGAGTGTGTGTGAGTGCGTCCTGGTGTGTGTTTGCTGATGAACAGATGTATGACCTTGTGTCCTTACAGTCATTTTGATGGATAGCTCAAGGAGAGAACTATACTGAACAAAAATATAAACGCAACATGTAAATATTGGTCCCATGTATCATGAGCTGAAATAAAAGATCCCAGAAATGTTCCATACGCACAAAAAGCTTATTTCTCTCAGATTTTGTGCACAAATTTGTTTACATCCCTGTTAGTGAGCATTTGTCCTTTGCCAAGATAATCCATCCAACTGACAGATGTGGCATATCAACAAGCTGATTAAACAGCATCATCATTACCCAGGTGCATCTTGTGCTGAGGACAATAAAAGGCCACTCTAAAATGTACAGTTTTGTCACACACCACAATGCTACAGATGTCTCAAGTTTTGAGGGAGCATGCAATTGGCATGCTGACTGCAGGAATGTCCACCAGAGCTGTTGCCAGAATATTGAATGTTCATTTCTCTACCATAAGCCACCTCCAACCTCGTTTTAGAGAATTTGGCATTATGTCCAACCGGCCTCACAACCTGCAGACCACGTGTAACCACGCCAGCCCAGGACTTCCACATCTGGCTTCTACATCTGCGGGATCGTCTAAGGAATGGGGCCCAACCCTGGCTGCGCCCCTGCCCAGTCATGTGAAATCCATAGATTAGGGCCTAATTTATTTATTTCAAATGACTGTTTTCCTTCTCTGAACTGTAACTCAGTAAAATCTTTGAAACTGTTGCATATTGCGTTTATATTTTCACACACATAAGGTCCCTGAGTAGGAAATGCCTGGTTTCCTTTCAACGGCACATGTGCAAGTCTTAAATATTGAACTTGACATAATTCATGTTGTTGCATGAATGTACTGTATCTTCCAGACTGGATGTCTATCATACCTCAAAAAGGGCTTTGGGTCTGGGATGATTTATTTGTCAGGGCTAATGTGTGACTTTTAGACTACTACCACAGATAGAACAATGAGACAGATATTTCACCGGATGCATAAATGTGAAGCATCCGGTTGACGTTTCCAGTCACTACCAAATATGGTGATGAGAGGAAGCCATGTGGCCGGCGGTGGGAGAAGAAGGAGCGAGGTTATGTGTTGACCATGAATGAGAATAACTACTCTGATCTGTCATAGACAGGTTATGTGTTGACCATGAATGATAATAACTACTCTGATCTGTCATAGACAGGTTATGTGTTGACCATGAATGAGAATAACTACTCTGATCTGTCATAGACAGGTTATGTGTTGACCATGAATGAGAATAACTACTCTGATCTGTCATAGACAGGTTATGTGTTGACCATGAATGAGAATAACTACTCTGATCTGTCATAGACAGGTTATGTGTTGACCATGAATGAGAATAACTACTCTGATCTGTCATAAACAGGTTATGTGTTGACCATGAATGAGAATAACTACTCTGATCTGTCATAGACAGGTTATGTGTTGACCATGAATGAGAATAACTACTCTGATCTGTCATAGACAGGTTATGTGTTGACCATGAATGAGAATAACTACTCTGATCTGTCATAGACAGGTTATGTGTTGACAATGAATGAGAATAACTACTCTGATCTGTCATAGACAGGTTATGTGTTGACCATGAATGAGAATAACTACTCTGATCTGTCATAGACAGGTTATGTGTTGACAATGAATGAGAATAACTACTCTGATCTGTCATAGACAGGTTATGTGTTGACCATGAATGAGAATAACTACTCTGATCTGTCATAGACAGGTTATGTGTTGACAGATGTCTCTCTCTCTTCTCTGTAAATCATTGTCTCTCTGTATTATTGTCAGTTTACAAAATGCTTAATTGGTATAGGATAGAGTGATTATGGGTTGGTGGTGAATTAAATCAGTGTATTCTTTCTAGCACGCTAACATGAACAGTAGATAAACTATTTATCAGCACTTAACCTACAACTTTACTTATCAACATCGTATACCTGCTGTGGGCATTAAAAGTCAACAACCACTCATGTATGTTTCTCATGCCCTTAAAGAACTGAAAGTAGCAAAGTGTCTCTCTCTCTCTCTCTCTTTCCTAACTCAAAACAAGTGTACAGTCTGAGGCAGGGTTATTTCCCAAGTCATTTAGCATGGCCTATTTATTTGTGTGTGGATCATTTGCTATGCTGTGGATGAGCTCTTCCCTTGCATGCAGGTGTGTAACTGGAGTATCTGCGGTTGTATGCCTGCTGCCTCTTCAGGCCAAGCTTCCATCAATCCCTTTGATATATTTCCCTCTGTCTTATCATCCATGCACTTGTTTTATGTGCAGGCAAACACACGCATACACACACACACAGACAAACACAAACACGCACCAACTCACGTACACAGAGATGTACACACCCTTGCATACACGCACCCTTGCACATACTCACACACACACATAGTTCTGTATTCAATTGTTTGTTTGTGTGTGTGTGTTCATGTGAGGATGACTTGTTATGTGTGTATCATCCTATAAATATCCCTGCCACGGTTCTACTTCAGTGTTCTTCACAGATGACCTGTTGGCCAGCAGGCAGAGAAATCATCCAACTGACCCTGCTTTTCCTGTTTTCTCTCTCTCCCTCCCAGGTCTCTGCAGGTTTTCATGGATTTAGATGTATAAAATGAATCCTTGTCCTTCTGCATTACACATGGTGTCACTGGTAATATGCCGTAGTTAGTCCCCACACAGATGTAAATAACAAGTGGATGAATCATCATTGAATCATTTGAATCGTTTGACCTCCCATAGAGACAGTGCAATAACACGTTCAATGAAACAGATGTAACTTTTTTTGCACGCATTCAACGACTAACAAATGTAAAGCATGTAATTAGCGATAAACTATTTTGAGTGGGTAAGGCATGTAATGGTGCTGAAAAGGTTTCTAGTCTCTGAGCGCCACCTATTATTTCTCAGCAATTACCCTGGCCTTGTGGGTTGGATGAGAGTTTGGAAGATTTGGAAAGAAAACCTTATACATCCCCGCTCCAGAATGCTAAGAGATTCATCCTTACCACAGAAACAGGGGAGGAAGAAGCATTGGTGGGGGTTTCATGTTACCCCTCAATTTCCTACAGGTTTAAGTGCTTTTAGACCCCTTCGATAAGATTAGTTCGATTGGCCTGTAACTGGAGTGGCTGTGCAGCTGGTGCCCAAAGGAGATCAGACCTAATTGAGGCTCTGGCTAGTGGGTTGGAGAACAGACTGACACCTGGATAAGACAGGACAGATGTATCACTTTAATCAGTGAGTGATTCACCTGATCTGATCCTCCAAAGTTCACATAGAGCCAAGTCCCTTTCGCTCTTACCAACAGAAAAATATATTGTTTAACAGCTGACGTTGATGATTCACATGCTTGGGATGGCTTTGATTCCCTCACTCCTCTACTCTCCTGTTGCCCTCTCTCACATAGGCCTAGCCCTCTCCTCTCCTCTCCTCTCCTCTCCTCTCCTCTCCTCTCCTCTCCTCTCCTCTCCTCTCCTCTCCTCTCCTCTCCTCTCCTCTCCTCTCCTCTCCTCTCCTCTCCTCTGTTGCCCTCTATCACACTGCCCTGGTCCCTCCTCTCCTCTCCTGTTGCCCTCTGTCACACGGTCCTGGTCCCTCCTCTCCTCTCCTGTTGCCCTCTGTCACACGGCCCTGGCCCCTCCTCTCCTGTTGCCCTCTGTCACACGGTCCTGGCCCCTCCTCTCCTCTCCTGTTGCCCTCTGTCACACTGCCCTGGTCCCTCCTCTCCTCTCCTGTTGCCCTCTGTCACACGGCCCTGGCCTCTCCTCTCCTCTCCTCTCCTCTCCTCTCCTCTCCTCTCCTCTCCTCTCCTCTCCTCTCCTCTCCTCTCCTCTCCTGTTGCCCTCTGTCAGACGGCCCTGGCCCCTCCTCTCCTCTCCTGTTGCCCTCTGTCACACGGCCCTGGCCCCTCCTCTCCTGTTGCCCTCTGTCACACGGTCCTGGCCCCTCCTCTCCTGTTGCCCTCTTTCACACGGCCCTAGCCCCTCCTCTCCTGTTGCCCTCTGTCACACGGCCCTGGCCCCTCCTCTCCTCTCCTGTTGCCCTCTGTCACACAGCCCTGGCCCCTCCTCTCCTCTCCTGTTGCCCTCTGGTCACACGGCCCTGGCCCCTCCTCTCCTCTCCTGTTGCCCTCTGTCAGACGGCCCTGGCCCCTCCTCTCCTCTCCTGTTGCCCTCTGTCACACGGCCCTAGCCCCTCCTCTCCTGTTGCCCTCTGTCACACGGCCCTGGCCCCTCCTCTCCTCTCCTGTTGCCCTCTCTCACACGGTCCTGGTCTTAGCCAGCAGGGGTTGCTGTGTCTGCTAGTCAGGCCAGGGGCCAGGTTGGGCTAGGCAGGAGTCGCCAACGAGGCGTTCTTCTGGCCCCCACCAACCGGCCAGCACCACATGACTCCTGGTAATTGGCTCGAGCAGTGTTAATGATGTTGGGTGGCAGTGGCAGGCGGCAGAGCCCTACACACCTCACAAAGACATTAGGAAGTCAGGAATTCAGGTGGAAGCAATGTGATGTCACAGCACAGTGAATCTGTGCATGTGGAGTAAGATGTCTCTGTGGGTCGCTGTATAATTTACCTCATGGTCCTCTCTGTAGTCACTGATGTCTCGAGATCTCTACGACGAGGCACACTGTAGTGAAGAAGTGAAGCGGAAACAATGTGATTATATTCTTTATGAGCGAAATCACTTTTTTAAAGGCCTTTACTGAATTACCACCACAAGTTCATAATGATGTTGGGAGAGGAGGACTTTTGATGCTCTTAAAAAGTAGCCTATTTTTTTTATTTGAATTCAAGTCAAAACACACATCCACATAACAATCAAAAGCAAATGCATGATGTCCATTGTTCCCCACGAAGATACAAATGTCCCCACATTGATGAGCTATGTGTTTTCTTTTATATGGTTCTCTAGAACCCCACATCCTTCTTATCATTGGTACGGTCCATTGGAATTGCTCAAGTAGGGATATGTGGTGCCCAAAACTGTATCATTAACATCTGTACAAGAACACCCTGATGGATTTATAGCTACCAAAACCACAAATCACATCTTTACTAACCTTTGACCTCGGCAGAAAACCCTGTCTGTCTGTGTTCTCTGGAAGGAAGAAGCACTGCATGGCCGCCCCTGTTCCTAACCTTCCACCACTCCCTCTCCATATCTCTCTCTCTCTCTAAATTCAATTCAAAGGGCTTTATTGGCATGGGAAACATATGTTTACATTGCCAAAGCAATTGAAATGGATAAACAAATGTGAAATAAACAATAAAAAGTGAACAGCAAATATTACACTCACACAAGTTCCAAAAGAATATAGACATTTCAAATGTTATATAATGTCTATATACAGTGTTTTAACGATGTGCAAATAAAGTTAAAAAAAGTAAAATAAATCAACCTTTATATGGGTTGTACTTACAATGGTGTTTGTTCTTCACTGGTTGCCATTTTCTTGGGTCAACAGGTCTCAAATCTTGATGCTGTTATTGCACACTGTGGTATTTCACCCAATAGATATGGGAGTTTATCAAAATGGTTTTTTTTTCAAATTCTTTGTGGATCTGTGTAATCTTAGGGAACTATGTGTCTCTAATATGGTCATACATTTGGCAGGAGGTTAGGAAGTGCAGCTCAGTTTCCACCTCATTTTGTGGGAAGTGTGCACATAGAGTAGCCTGTCTTCTCTTGAGGGCCAGGTCTGCCTACGGCGACCTTTTTTAATCTCCCTCTCTCTCTCTCTCTCTCTCTCTCTCTCTCTCTCTCTCTCTCTCTCTCTCTCTCTCTCTCTCTCTCTCTCTCTCTCTCTCTCTCTCTCATTGTCCTGTCAGTTGTAGGAGCGGTACCTAGGGTCTCAGACTCACATAACTTGTGTTTAGTTAAGAGAGAACAATATCAATACTATTGCTTATAACACCTTTACTTATGTTAAAGTAACAATATGATTATCCTCAGTCATCTGCTGTCAACGAAGAGCATGAACTACTGTATAGTCAAATTCTATTTCAACCTCAAACCAAAGTTGTCTGCATGAAATGTCCTTATTCTCCTATGTGATAATCCCATTCCCATGGCAACAGCCCTCTGACTAAGTGTTTTCTCCCCAATCTATTGTGACAGCTTTGAGTGATCGCTTGGTTGAGCCTGTACCTCTAATCCCCAGGGATCTTGTTCTAAGGCTGGCTAATCAAACTGCCAGGATTCAGCCTGATGTATTATTGACCAGAGGGCTGATGGGAAAGTCCAGTCATCAGAAAGCCTCATGTTGATTCACTCCATCCTCACTCTTTGAAGCACGCATCCTTTGATGCATCACTTTTAAGTGCTTTTGTTACACTTTAAATGGTAGTGTGATAACCCCTCACATGACTAGATTTTGACAGATAGTGTTTTATTCTCTTCTGGACATGAGTAGATTACTTTACCCTCACTGTTCCCCTATGGTCATCATGCGGGTCAGTCTGTTGGCTATCTGAGAGGGAGCCCGGATAATGATGCCTTGGTTAACCCCTCTACTCTCCTAGCATGGCCAAGAGGAAAGGCTATCACTCCTCTGGTTTGATCCAGGGGAAATCACAAAGTCTAGGCTCTTAGTAATAAACCTCCCCTCCAACATCTCTCCATTGCAGATGCAGATACCCAGAACTATCTAGTCAGATACCCTCCCAGTGCAATCAATTTGCTGTTGTTTTTACACACACAGATCAGGTTTGGTCATGGAGGCTTTCCACAGTCCAGGAAGAGGAGATGGAGGGTGGAGTGATGAGTTGCAAGGGAGGAGGAGGATTTGGGTTTGGTGTATTAGCTGGTTCCTGAAGAGGATATCAACACTCTCTTTCCCTCAGGATTGTTCGGCCCCATTCACCATGACATGAACAATTCCAGCTGAGCCGACTGGCAGGGGAAACTCAAGCCTGGGATTGGGCTTTAGGGATGTAAGCATCCAGCAGACAGCCAGCCGTCAGGGCCTCTTGTCTTCTTGGCACCAGCCTGTTCACCCCAAACACACATCCTGGGGTTTGTTTTTAAAATACTTCCAGACTTCTTTTGGAGGAACTGAGGAATAGCATTTGGTATGACCAAAGCTCATTTTTCATTTATGGGATAACTAAGTGAGACAGTGGGAGTTCAGGCGCTCTGTGTATATTTACCAAAAATCGTTACCTGAGCGACGAGCGCATCGTTGGAGGCTGGGTTTCAATCAAAGCAGCATTAGCTTTGTTTATATCGTGTTAGTATGACAACAAGCTGTTCCACTGAATTCAAATCTAAATACAGCCTAAGTAAAGCCTTGTTTGTTTTTGTGTGTTGTGGTCACGCTAGTCAGGGTTTAAATCATCCTGAGTAAAAGTGACCTGAATGTACAACACTATACATTGGCTTAACCTAAGGAAGTGCATTGACTAAGCAACACAAAGTATCTCTAGTCTAGTAGCACTCCCACTGCTCTGAGTTCAGTTTCTCACCCACCCAGCTAACCGACAGAGAGCATGCGTGGCCTCAGGCAACACATCAATTTATGCATCCTCCTGCTGACATGTGCCTGATTAGTGCTGTGTGTTTGTTTACACGTGGCCAGTGTCTGTGTGCACTGAGTGCTCCTCTCAGAGTGTCTCGGCTCGGTTCAAACCTGGCGCCGTGGTCACCATTCAGTGAAGAGGGTGAAAAGAGTCATGTCATTGAACTCCAGCAGCAATGGAGAGGAAAGAGGAAATAATCTAATCCTGTTTAAAAGAGAAAGGATCTTGTTTTAATTTGGGACTATGCTCCTTCCTTCCTTCCTGCCCTGCCCTCCTTCCTTCCTTCCTTCCTTCCTTCCTTCCTTCCTTCCTTCCTTCCTTCCTTCCTTCCTTCCTTCCTTCCTTCCTTCCTTCCTTCCTTCCTTCCTTACTTCCTTCCTTCCTTCCTTCCTTCCTTCCTTCCTTCCTTCCTTCCTTCCTTCCTTCCTTCCTTCCTTCCTTCCTTCCTCCCTTCCTCCCTCCCTCCCTCCCTCCCTCCCTCCCTCCCTCCCTCCCATCTACTGATGCTCAGTGAAGCCAAAGGGATGTTTATCCTCATAATGTCTCCTTCACCTACCAGAGCAGCTCAGGCAGCATGCCTTCAGCCTGGCCCTTAATGCTGCCTTATTAGGTAGCGTGTGTTTCTAAAACCCCTGTAAATGAAAAGCACAAACAGGGTGAATGGCCGGCCTCGGTCTCACCTCTTCATTTCTCTGGGATGTCTGCTCTGGTCTGGACCACAAAGACTTCTGTCTGTCTGCCTGCCTGCCTTCCTGCCTGCCTTCCTGTCTGTCTGTGTCTGTCTGCTGGTTGGGCCTGTTGAAACACAAATCTTGGTCAGCACTGAGGAGGAGATACACATAGTTTTCTATTTTTCTCCTCAAAACTCCGGTGCTGGGTCAGCAATAAATGCCCAGAGAGTCACTGAACCCTTTTAGGAAAAAAGACGAACGCGTCTCCAAAATACGGCCTGAGGAGTTTTTGTAACTCAATCACCATGTTTACACGGCTCCGAAGCTCAGCACAAGGCCAAATGTTATATATACAGTCAAGGCTATCTGAGAAACCAGCGGACATGGCCTCCGCAAACACAACCAATCTCTTAATCTTCCCTTTTTCCCCTCTCCTCCTCGCAGCGAATCGAGGGATAGAATGGGGAGATGTCTCATTTTGCTGAACTGAGGCAGCCCTTTTGACTTCATTAAGACGTTATTCCATCCTCTACAGATATTTTTTTGTTAACATTTTAAATCCAAATAAATGAGCACTTCTCCTGGCCATGCCAGAATCCCTTTCCGCTTGGAAATATTTGCTTTGGATGCCAGCCTTGCCCAGCACAAAACACAGGCAATTATTGGAGCTATTTGAACAGGAGAGATCTACTGACAGGCGATGCCTCATTTGGAGGGATGAAGGAATCAGGAAATTAAGCCATCATTAATGCACTGGGGGTTTGGAAAGATATTTCCTTTTTGAGGCTGACTGCGTATGTGGTGTGCATTTTTGCATGTGTCATGAGTGTATTTCTGTGTGTGTTTGTGTGTGTATGTGTGCGCGCTCGTGTGCACTCATACTTGTGTGTGAGCCCACTTGTGTTGGTGTGTGTATTTGGGCGTATGTTTCATGGGGCTTGGTGTTTGGCTTTACAGTTTATCTGCAAAGGTGCAGCTGCAGGTTCCTTGCAGCTAAGCTGAAAGGTGTTACCGCTGCCACTCTCCCTCTCTCTCACTGTGGAGAAAGACTCTGTCAAGTCAAAGCAGCTGCACTGAGGCTGGGGTGGATTGCAGCTCTGCTTAAATGGAGCACATTTCTCCACTACGAAATGACTCAACTTCTTTAACCTTCATAGACCCTCTAGTCTGTCCTTATAACACTAAGTGTATTTAGCATCTCTTTTCAAGGATGCAGGGACAGACACGTCACCTGGATGGCAGTTGGGCTCAGGTTTTCCCAGTGGGCCTGAGTGACATGATGACATTGTTTTGAGAGGAGGGAGGCATCGGTGCTGATGGAGTGTGAGAACAGAGGACTAGACTTGTGGTCAGGAGGGTCACATGCCACTAACCCACTTAGCTACCCCAGAGGTTTCTGTCTAGTCAGGTTCCACTTTGACATCACTCAGGAGTTTGAGGTGTGTGTGTGTGTGTGTGTGTGTGTGTGTGTGTGTGTGTGTGTGTGTGTGTGTGTGTGTGTGTGTGTGTGTGTGTGTGTGTGTGTGTGTGTGTGTGTGTGTGTGTGTGTGTGTGTGTGTGTGTGTGTGTGTGTGTGTGTGCGTCTGTGTGTGTGTGAAAGAGAGAAGGACAGAGTGAAGTTTAATTTCTAACTATGCTGGGCTGAGAATCCCCCAGAAAGGAAACTTCATCCAGAGGCCTTCTCAGACTGGAAAAATAGGCAGAAAATGAGTTTCACATGACAGTTTATTAAAAAAAAGCCTTGTGTATACAGCAGATGATTGATGTGTCGAGCATGGGGATGGATAGGGTTCCAGGGACAGAGCACAGGTCTCCAGGGGAGGAGGAGGCCTTGAGGCAAGGCACTGTCCGTTAAAAGGGATACTGGGCTGGCTAGTAACATTACTAATATCTAATGACGTAGAGAGGTCTTTCCTTGGGAAAGAGGTCTTCTGACCTCAATGGGACTTCCTGGTTAAATAAAGGTTAAATAAAAATATACTGTATGTAATATTGTATGACACTGTGCAAGACCTTCCATTTTATAAGGTTTTCTAAGATTAGTGGATGGCCCCAAAGGTCCCTAATTTGAGACTGATGAGTATTTTTTCAGCACCATAAAATGGTGGTGTCACGAACGTCGTAAGAAGCGGACCAAAGCGCAGCGTGGTTAGAATACATTCTTCAATATTAAATGAAGACAAAAATTAAGAACACTTGACAAACTGTACAAAACAATAAACGACGAACGTGAAGCTCATGAAAACTAGTGCTGACACAAACACTACACATAGACAATAACCCACAATACAAAACAGGCTACCTAAATATGGTTCCCAATCAGAGACAACGCAAAACACCTGTCTCTGATTGAGAACCATATCAGGCCAAACACAGAAATAGACAAACCAGACAAACAACATAGAATGCCCACTCAGATCACACCCTGACCAAACAAAACATCAAACATACAAAGCAAACTATGGTCAGGGCGTGACAGGTGGCTTGATGCTATAAATATCAAAGAGCTTACACCTGGTTGCACTTTGGTCCAATTCCCCATGTAGTTACCTGTGAGCTCTGACGTTTTTAACAAGTTGTTAGTGAATAGATGTTGTCCTGTTACCACTGATTGGGCGTAGTCTCAGAACACTTCTAGTAATATCTTATAGAGAGTAAGAGGCACAATGAAGTCTCAGTGGGATTAAATGCTATCTCAGCACCTACCGTGTTAGAACCTACTCATTAGTCTACGGTGCTATGCCCTGTGGCAAAGCATTGCCCCCGGAGATAACTCTCCCCTCCCTCCCTCACCTTCCCCTCCCTTTCTTCTCCCTCTTTTCTCTCCCTCTCCCCTCTCCTCCCGCCTCCCTCCCCCTCTCGTGGCATTCCTTCATTGGAGGGGCTGACAGAGGCTCGTCATCGACAGGTATTCTGCCCCAGGTGGATCAGGTTACCACAGTTGCCAGAGGAGTGTGCTGCTCAGGCTTAGTGCTTCACAGTTGGAGGCTTTCAAACTGTGAGCCCTACGCTCCATCTTCTGCCACGCAAGATAACTGTGAACTGAGACATCAACTCTTCAGACGCCTTTAGACAACCCCCTCCTGGCTTCTCTTGACCATCTCATATCTCCCCTCATGTTGTGACCTCTGCAGTCTACACTACTGAAACCACCAAACCACTCCCCTGGTGCAATTGCATTAACATGCATGTTATTTTGCTCGTCATTTTCCAGAAATTATAATGAACAACTGTTGTCTCCTGTGTCAACGCTTCCATGACAACAATCTTTCATTTTGTTATGTTGCTGTTACAGTATATCATCATATCTAGTTTAATTCAGTAAAATCTAACTGACTGGGTGCAAAAAAGTAACTGCAGAGTAGATCCCTTACTCCAATTGACCATACTGGTTTATCTCCTTCTCCTCATTCCTGGACCCATTTGTTTTCTATGATTGTAATGATTGTTCACTTCCTGTTTCATTGCAGATGTGGATGAGTGTTCAGAGGGGAATGGTGGATGTCAGCAGATCTGTGTCAACATGATGGGCAGCTACGAGTGCCGCTGCAGAGAAGGATTCTTCCTGAGCGACAACCAGCACACCTGCATCCAAAGGCCTAAAGGTTAGCCTTGCATCCTCAACATGCACACACACGCATACACACACACACATACACACACACACACACAAGCATTCCAGCGAAGGGACTACTCCAGATTTATGGTGCAGGAGAGGATACCAGTATGAGCTCATTAGTCCTGCTCTCTGACCTGAAGGTACCTAGTAAACTGCTGGTGTCATGACCTCATTATGGTCCCATTCAGGGGAAGTATCATTTACACTTCAGATGGTGCATTTTCATTAAGCCTTATTTAAGCGAAGGGCTGTAGTCTGCATCTCAAATTGCACCCTATTCCCTATATAGTGTACTTCTTTTGATCAGGGCCCATAGGGCCCATAGGGCTCTGGTCAAAAGTAGTGCACTATATAGAGAATAGGGTGCCATTTCGGACACATAACTACTGTAGCAATACTGCTGGCCTGCAGGTATGTCTTCTGTGACTGATCTGATATGATAGGGAATCAAACCGGGTCTTTGACAGCAGGATCCGCCCTAACAGGTCTGCCCTGCAGCAAAGGTGAACAAAGGTAACAGTATGAGTGCTTAGAAAACACCTGAGCTGTGAGGAAAGCTGTGTGTTGTTATTTTCTGTCCTTTTCAAATGAGACTGATCTTATCTGGCAGTCTGACAGCTTTTTTGAAACATAACTGCCAGTGGTATGAATGGCCTTGGGGTGGCTGAGAGAAAATAAACTATTAAATGTGTAGCCAGGAGCGGGAACAAGACTTGTTTATGGAGAATTCCTGTGGGATTGGGATGGATGTGTCAGAGAATGGAAGGTGGCGAGCCAATCTTATCAGAGTCGTACATAGACATACCTGTAGAGGAACAACAACAATGACTGCTCCCATTAACTTGACTGATAAGTACATTATCATGCTTTTAGTTTGATTATTTCCACTGAATAAGTCTCGAGATGGAGATGTTTTGTATTTTCATCCACCTGAATAAGGAAGCCCCAAGGTCTCTTTCACAAGGGAAACCTTGAATGCTGTTTCACTCTATTGTTCAGTACCACTAAAACAGAAAAAACTAGCCTCTTGATTTGAATTATGATTTGAATACAACAGTCTCTTGAGGTCTCAGGGAAGGTGAAGTCACAGTGAGGCAGATTATCTACACCTGCAGCCGTTGTCTGCTCCCAGTCTGCTCTCTGTCTGCTCCCAGTCTGCTCTCTGTCTGCTCTCTGTCTGCTCTCTGTCTGCTCTCAGTCTGCTCTCTGTCTGCTCCCAGTCTGCTCTCTGTCTGCTCCCAGTCTGCTCCCAGTCTGCTCTCTGTCTGATCTCTGTCTGCTCCCAGTCTGCTCTCTGTCAGCTCTCTGTCTGCTCCCAGTCTGCTCTCTGTCTGCTCCCAGTCTGCTCTCTGTCTGCTCTCTGTCTGCTCTCTGTCTGCTCCCAGTCTGCTCCCAGTCTGCTCTCTGTCTGATCTCTGTCTGCTCTCTGTCTGCTCCCAGTCTGCTCCCAGTCTGCTCCCAGTCTGCCCAATGTCTGATCTCTGTCTGCTCTCTGTCTGCTCTCTGTCTGCTCCCAGTCTGCTCCCAGTCTGCTCTCTGTCTGATCTCTGTCTGCTCCCAGTCTGCTCTCTGTCAGCTCTCTGTCTGCTCTCTGTCTGCTCTCTGTCTGCTCCCAGTCTGCTCTCTGTCTGCTCTCTGTCTGCTCCCAGTCTGCTCTCTGTCAGCTCTCTGTCTGCTCCCAGTCTGCTCTCTGTCTGCTCTCTGGCTGCTCCCAGTCTGCTCTCTGTCTGCTCCCAGTCTGCTCTCAGTCTGCTCTCTGTCTGCTCTCTGTCTGCTCTCTGTCTGCTCTCTGTCTGCTCTCTGTCTGATCTCTGTCTGCTCCCAGTCTGATCTCTGTCTGCTCCCAGTCTGCTCTCTCTCTGCTCTCTGTCTGCCCTCAGTCTGCTCTCTGTCTGCTCCCAGTCTGCTCTCTGTCTTCTCCTAGTCTGCTCTCTGTCTGCTCCCAGTCTGCTCTCTGTCTGCTCCCAGTCTGCTCCCAGTCTGCTCTCTGTCTGCTCCCAGTCTGCTCTCTGTCTGCTCTCTGTCTGCTCTCTGTCTGCCCTCAGTCTACTCTCTGTCAGCTCTCTGTCTGCTCCCAGTCTGCTCTCTGTCTGCTCTCTGTCTGCTCCCAGTCTGCTCTCTGTCTGCTCCCAGTCTGCTCTCAGTCTGCTCTCTGTCTGCTCTCAGTCTGCCCTCAGTCTGCTCTCTGTCTGATCTCTGCCTGCTCCCAGTCTGCTCTCTCTCTGCTCTCTGTCTGCTCCCAGTCTGCTCTCTCTCTTCTCCCAGTCTGCTCTCTGTCTTCTCCCAGTCTGCTCTCTGTCTGCTCCCAGTCTGCTCTCTGTCTGATCTCTGTCTGCTCCCATTCTGCTCTCTGTCTGCTCCCAGTCTGCTCTCTGTCTGCTCTCTGTCTGCTCTCAGTCTGCCCTCTGTCTGCTCCCAGTCTGCTCCCAGTCTGCTCTCTGTCTGCTCCCAGTCTGCTCTCTGTCTGCTCCCAGTCTGCTCTCTGTCTGCTCTCTGTCTGCTCTCAGTCTGCCCTCAGTCTGCTCTCTGTCTGATCTCTGTCTGCTCCCAGTCTGCTCTCTCTCTGACCTCTGTCTGACCTCAGTCTGCTCTCTGTCTTCTCCCAGTCTGCCCTCAGTCTGCTCTCTGTCTTCTTCCAGTCTGCTTTCCGTCTTCTCCCAGTCTGCTCTCTGTCTGTGTAACAGTATAACTTTACGTCCGTCCCCTCGCCCATACCCGGGCTCGAACCAGGGACCCTCTGCTCACATCAACAACGGTCGCCCACGAAGCATCGTTACCCATCGCTCCACAAAGGCCACGGCCCTTGCAGAGCAAGGGGCAACACTACATCTAGGTTTCAGAGCAAGTGACGTAACTGATTGAAACGCTACTAGCGCGTACCCGTTAACTAGCTAGCCATTTCACATCCGTTACACTCACCCCCCTTTCAACCTCCTCCTTTTCCGCAGCAACCAGTGATCCGGGTCAACAGCATCAATGTAACAGTATAACTTTAAACCGTACCCTCGCCCCGACACGGGCGCGAACCAGGGACCCTCTGCACACATCAACAACGGTCGCCCACGAAGCATCGTTACCCATCGCTCCACAAAGGCCACGGCCCTTGCAGAGCAAGGGGCAACACTACATCTAGGTTTCAGAGCAAGTGACGTAACTGATTGAAACGCTACTAGCGCGTACCCGCTAACTAGCTAGCCATTTCACATCCGTTACATCTGCTCTCTGTCTGCTCTCTGTCTGCTCTCAGTCTGCCCTCAGTCTGCTCTCTGTCTGCTCTCTGTCTGATCTCTGTCTGCTCTCTGTCTGCTCCCAGTCTGCTCTCTGTCTGCTCTCTGTCTGCTCCCAGTCTGCTCTCTGTCTGCTCCCAGTCTGCTCCCAGCCTGCTCTCTGTCTGATCTCTGTCTGCTCTCTGTCTGCTCTCTGTCTGCCCTCAGTCTGCTCTCTGTCAGCTCTCTGTCTGCTCCCAGTCTGCTCTCTGTCTGCTCTCTGTCTGCTCCCAGTCTGCTCTCTGTCTGCTCCCAGTCTGCTCTCAGTCTGCTCTCTGTCTGCCCTCAGTCTGCTCTCTGTCTGATCTCTGTCTGCGCCCAGTCTGCTCTCTCTCTGCTCTCTGTCTGCTCCCAGTCTGCTCTCTCTCTTCTCCCAGTCTGCTCTCTGTCTTCTCCCAGTCTGCTCTCTGTCTGCTCCCAGTCTGCTCTCTGTCTGCTCTCAGTCAGCTCTCTGTCTGCTCCCAGTCTGCTCTCTGTCTGCTCCCAGTCTGCTCTCTGTCTGCTCTCTGTCTGCTCTCAGTCTGCCCTCAGTCTGCTCTCTGTCTGATCTCTGTCTGCTCCCAGTCTGCTCTCTCTCTGCTCTCTGTCTGCCCTCAGTCTGCTCTCTGTCTTCTCCCAGTCTGCTCTCTGTCTTCTCCTAGTCTGCTCTCTGTCTGCTCCCAGTCTGCTCTCTGTCTGCTCCCAGTCTGCTCTCTGTCTGCTCCCAGTCTGCTCTCTGTCTGCTCTCTGTCTGCTCTCAGTCTGCCCTCAGTCTACTCTCTGTCAGCTCTCTGTCTGCTCCCAGTCTGCTCTCTGTCTGCTCTCTGTCTGCTCCCAGTCTACTCTCTGTCTGCTCCCAGTCTGCCCTCAGTCTGCTCTCTGTCTGCTCTCAGTCTGCCCTCAGTCTGCTCTCTGTCTGATCTCTGCCTGCTCCCAGTCTGCTCTCTCTCTGCTCTCTGTCTGCTCCCAGTCTGCTCTCTCTCTTCTCCCAGTCTGCTCTCTGACTTCTCCCAGTCTGCTCTCTGTCTGCGCCCAGTCTGCTCTCTGTCTGCTCCCAGTCTGCTCTCTGTCTGATCTCTGTCTGCTCCCAGTCTGCTCTCTGTCTGCTCCCAGTCTGCTCTCTGTCTGCTCTCTGTCTGCTCTCAGTCTGCTCTCTGTCTGCTCTCAGTCTGCCCTCTGTCTTCTCCCAGTCTGCTCTCAGTCTGCTCCCAGTCTGCTCTCTGTCTGCTCTCAGTCTGCCCTCAGTCTGCTCTCTGTCTGATCTCTGTCTGCTCCCAGTCTGCTCTCTCTCTGCTCTCTGTCTGACCTCAGTCTGCTCTCTGTCTTCTCCCAGTCTGCCCTCAGTCTGCTCTCTGTCTTCTTCCAGTCTGCTTTCCGTCTTCTCCCAGTCTGCTCTCTGTCTGCTCCCAGTCTGCTCTCTGTCTGCTCTCTGTCTGCTCTCAGTCTGCTCTCTGTCTGCTCTCAGTCTGCCCTCAGTCTGCTCTCTGTCTGATCTCTGTCTGCTCTCTGTCTGCTCTCTGTCTGCCCTCAGTCTGCTCTCTGTCAGCTCTCTGTCTGCTCCCAGTCTGCTCTCTGTCTGCTCCCAGTCTGCTCTCTGTCTGCTCCCAGTCTGCTCTCAGTCTGCTCTCTGTCTGCCCTCAGTCTGCTCTCTGTCTGATCTCTGTCTGCTCCCAGTCTGCTCTCTCTCTGCTCTCTGTCTGCTCCCAGTCTGCTCTCTCTCTTCTCCCAGTCTGCTCTCTGTCTTCTCCCAGTCTGCTCTCTGTCTGCTCCCAGTCTGCTCTCTGTCTGCTCCCAGTCTGCTCTCTGTCTGATCTCTGTCTGCTCCCAGTCTGCTCTCTCTCTGCTCCCAGTCTGCTCTCTGTCTGCTCTGTCAGCTCTCTGTCTGCTCCCAGTCTGCTCTCTGTCTGCTCCCAGTCTGCTCTCTGTCTGCTCTCTGTCTGCTCTCAGTCTGCCCTCAGTCTGCTCTCTGTCTGATCTCTGTCTGCTCCCAGTCTGCTCTCTCTCTGCTCTCTGTCTGCCCTCAGTCTGCTCTCTGTCTTCTCCCAGTCTGCTCTCTGTCTTCTCCTAGTCTGCTCTCTGTCTGCTCCCAGTCTGCTCTCTGTCTGCTCCCAGTCTGCTCCCAGTCTGCTCTCTGTCTGCTCCCAGTCTGCTCTCTGTCTGCTCTCTGTCTGCTCTCAGTCTGCCCTCAGTCTACTCTCTGTCAGCTCTCTGTCTGCTCCCAGTCTGCTCTCTGTCTGCGCTCTGTCTGCTCTCTGTCTGCTCCCAGTCTGCTCTCTGTCTGCTCCCAGTCTGCCCTCAGTCTGCTCTCTGTCTGCTCTCAGTCTGCCCTCAGTCTGCTCTCTGTCTGATCTCTGCCTGCTCCCAGTCTGCTCTCTCTCTGCTCTCTGTCTGCTCCCAGTCTGCTCTCTCTCTTCTCCCAGTCTGCTCTCTGTCTTCTCCCAGTCTGCTCTCTGTCTGCGCCCAGTCTGCTCTCTGTCTGCTCCCAGTCTGCTCTCTGTCTGATCTCTGTCTGCTCCCAGTCTGCTCTCTGTCTGCTCCCAGTCTGCTCTCTGTCTGCTCTCTGTCTGCTCTCAGTCTGCTCTCTGTCTGCTCTCAGTCTGCCCTCTGTCTTCTCCCAGTCTGCTCTCAGTCTGCTCCCAGTCTGCTCTCTGTCTGCTCTCAGTCTGCCCTCAGTCTGCTCTCTGTCTGATCTCTGTCTGCTCCCAGTCTGCTCTCTCTCTGCTCTCTGTCTGACCTCAGTCTGCTCTCTGTCTTCTCCCAGTCTGCCCTCAGTCTGCTCTCTGTCTTCTTCCAGTCTGCTTTCCGTCTTCTCCCAGTCTGCTCTCTGTCTGCTCCCAGTCTGCTCTCTGTCTGCTCTCTGTCTGCTCTCAGTCTGCTCTCTGTCTGCTCTCAGTCTGCCCTCAGTCTGCTCTCTGTCTGCTCTCTGTCTGATCTCTGTCTGCTCTCTGTCTGCTCCCAGTCTGCTCGCTGTCTGCTCTCTGTCTGCTCCCAGTCTGCTCTCGTTCTGCTCCCAGTCTGCTCCCAGCCTGCTCTCTGTCTGATCTCTGTCTGCTCTCTGTCTGCTCTCTGTCTGCTCTCAGTCTGCCCTCAGTCTGCTCTCTGTCAGCTCTCTGTCTGCTCCCAGTCTGCTCTCTCTCTGCTCTCTGTCTGCCCTCAGTCTGCTCTCTGTCTTCTCCCAGTCTGCTCTCTGTCTTCTCCTAGTCTGCTCTCTGTCTGCTCTCTGTCTGCTCTCTGTCTGCTCCCAGTCTGCTCCCAGTCTGCTCTCTGTCTGCTCCCAGTCTGCTCTCTGTCTGCTCTCTGTCTGCTCTCAGTCTGCCCTCAGTCTACTCTCTGTCAGCTCTCTGTCTGCTCCCAGTCTGCTCTCTGTCTGCTCTCTGTCTGCTCCCAGTCTGCTCTCTGTCTGCTCCCAGTCTGCCCTCAGTCTGCTCTCTGTCTGCTCTCAGTCTGCCCTCAGTCTGCTCTCTGTCTGATCTCTGCCTGCTCCCAGTCTGCTCTCTCTCTGCTCTCTGTCTGCTCCCAGTCTGCTCTCTCTCTTCTCCCAGTCTGCTCTCTGTCTTCTCCCAGTCTGCTCTCTGTCTGCGCCCAGTCTGCTCTCTGTCTGCTCCCAGTCTGCTCTCTGTCTGATCTCTGTCTGCTCCCAGTCTGCTCTCTGTCTGCTCCCAGTCTGCTCTCTGTCTGCTCTCTGTCTGCTCTCAGTCTGCCCTCTGTCTTCTCCCAGTCTGCTCTCAGTCTGCTCCCAGTCTGCTCTCTGTCTGCTCCCAGTCTGCTCTCTGTCTGCTCCCAGTCTGCTCTCTGTCTGCTCTCTGTCTGCTCTCAGTCTGCCCTCAGTCTGCTCTCTGTCTGATCTCTGTCTGCTCCCAGTCTGCTCTCTCTCTGCTCTCTGTCTGACCTCAGTCTGCTCTCTGTCTTCTCCCAGTCTGCCCTCAGTCTGCTCTCTGTCTTCTTCCAGTCTGCTTTCCGTCTTCTCCCAGTCTGCTCTCTGTCTGCTCCCAGTCTGCTCTCTGTCTGCTCTCTGTCTGCTCTCTGTCTGCTCTCAGTCTGCCCTCAGTCTGCTCTCTGTCTGCTCTCTGTCTGATCTCTGTCTGCTCTCTGTCTGCTCCCAGTCTGCTCGCTGTCTGCTCTCTGTCTGCTCCCAGTCTGCTCTCTGTCTGATCTCTGTCTGCTCCCAGTCTGCTCTCTCTCTGCTCCCAGTCTGCTCTCTGTCTGCTCTCTGTCTGCTCTCAGTCTGCTCTCTGTCTGCTCTCAGTCTGCCCTCAGTCTGCTCTCTGTCTGCTCTCTGTCTGATCTCTGTCTGCTCTCTGTCTGCTCCCAGTCTGCTCGCTGTCTGCTCTCTGTCTGCTCCCAGTCTGCTCTCGTTCTGCTCCCAGTCTGCTCCCAGCCTGCTCTCTGTCTGATCTCTGTCTGCTCTCTGTCTGCTCTCTGTCTGCTCTCAGTCTACCCTCAGTCTGCTCTCTGTCAGCTCTCTGTCTGCTCCCAGTCTGCTCTCTCTCTGCTCTCTGTCTGCCCTCAGTCTGCTCTCTGTCTTCTCCCAGTCTGCTCTCTGTCTTCTCCTAGTCTGCTCTCTGTCTGCTCTCTGTCTGCTCTCTGTCTGCTCCCAGTGTGCTCCCAGTCTGCTCTCTGTCTGCTCCCAGTCTGCTCTCTGTCTGCTCTCTGTCTGCTCTCAGTCTGCCCTCAGTCTACTCTCTGTCAGCTCTCTGTCTGCTCCCAGTCTGCTCTCTGTCTGCTCTCTGTCTGCTCCCAGTCTGCTCTCTGTCTGCTCCCAGTCTGCTCTCTCTTCTCCCGAGTCAGCTCCTGTCTGCTCCCAGTCTGCTCTCTGGTCTCTGCTCCAGCTCTGCTCTCTGTCTGCTCCCAGTCTGCTCTCTGTCTGATCTCTTCTGCTCCGTCTGCTCTCTGTCTGCTCCTCAGTCTGCTCTCTGTCTGCTCTCTGTCTGCTCTTAGTCTGCCCTCTGTCTTCTCCCAGTCTGCTCTCAGTCTGCTCCCATCTGCTCTCTGTCTTGCTCCCAGTCTGCTCTCTGTCTGCTCCCAGTCTGCTCTCTGTCTGCTCTCTGTCTGCTCTCATCTGCCCCAGTCTTCTCTCTGTCTGATCTCTGTCTGCTCCCAGTCTGCTCTCTCTCTGCTCTCTGTCTGACCTCAGTCTGCTCTCTGTCTTCTCCCAGTCTGCCCTCAGTCTGCTCTCTGTCTTCTTCCAGTCTGCTTTCCGTCTTCTCCCAGTCTGCTCTCTGTCTGCTCCCAGTCTGCTCTCTGTCTGCTCTCTGTCTGCTCTCTGTCTGCTCTCAGTCTGCCCTCAGTCTGCTCTCTGTCTGCTCTCTGTCTGATCTCTGTCTGCTCTCTGTCTGCTCCCAGTCTGCTCGCTGTCTGCTCTCTGTCTGCTCCTGTCTGCTCTCTGCTGATCTCTGTCTGCTCCCTCCTGCTTCCTCTCTGCTCCAGTCTGCTCTTGTCTGCTCTCTGCTGCTCTCAGTCTGCTCTCTGTCTGCTCTCAGTCTGCCCAGTCTGCTCTCTGTCTGCTCTCTGTCTGATCTCTGTCTGCTCTCTGTCTGCTCCCAGTCTGCTCGCTGTCTGCTCTCTGTCTGCTCCCAGTCTGCTCTCGTTCTGCTCCCAGTCTGCTCCCCAGCCTGCTCTCTGTCTGATCTCTGTCTGCTCTCTGTCTGCTCTCTGTCTGCTCTCAGTCTACCCTCAGTCTGCTCTCTGTCAGCTCTCTGTCTGCTCCCAGTCTGCTCTCTCTCTGCTCTCTGTCTGCCCTCAGTCTGCTCTCTGTCTTCTCCCAGTCTGCTCTCTGTCTTCTCCTAGTCTGCTCTCTGTCTGCTCTCTGCTGCTCTCTTCTGCTCCCAGTCTGCTCCCAGTCTGCTCTCTGTCTGCTCCCAGTCTGCTCTCTGTCTGCTCTCTGTCTGCTCTCAGTCTGCCCTCAGTCTACTCTCTGTCAGCTCTCTGTCTGCTCCAGTCTGCTCTCTGTCTGCTCTCTGTCTGCTCCCGTCTGCTCTCTGTCTGCTCCCAGTCTGCCCTCAGTCTGCTCTCTGTCTGCTCTCAGTCTGCCCTCAGTCTGCTCTCTGTCTGATCTCTGCCTGCTCCCAGTCTGCTCTCTCTCTGCTCTCTGTCTGCTCCCAGTCTGCTCTCTCTCTTCTCCCAGTCTGCTCTCTGTCTTCTCCCAGTCTGCTCTCTGTCTGCGCCCAGTCTGCTCTCTGTCTGCTCCCAGTCTGCTCTCTGTCTGATCTCTGTCTGCTCCCAGTCTGCTCTCTGTCTGCTCCCAGTCTGCTCTCTGTCTGCTTCTGTCTGCTCTCAGTCTGCCCTCTGTCTTCTCCCGTCTGCTCTCAGTCTGCTCCCAGTCTGCTCTCTGTCTGCTCCCAGTCTGCTCTCTGTCTGCTCCCAGTTGCTCTCTGTCTGCTCTCTGTCTGCTCTCTGTCTGCCCCCAGTCTGCTCTCTGTCTGATCTCTGTCTGCTCCCAGTCTGCTCTCTCTCTGCTCTCTGTCTGACCTCAGTCTGCTCTCTGTCTTCTCCCAGTCTGCCCTCAGTCTGCTCTCTGTCTTCTTCCAGTCTGCTTTCCGTCTTCTCCCAGTCTGCTCTCTGTCTGCTCCCAGTCTGCTCTCTGTCTGCTCTCTGTCTGCTCTCTGTCTGCTCTCAGTCTGCCCTCAGTCTGCTCTCTGTCTGCTCTCTGTCTGATCTCTGTCTGCTCTCTGTCTGCTCCCAGTCTGCTCGCTGTTCGCTCTCTGCTGCTCCCGTCTGCTCTCTGTCTGCTCCCAGTCTGCTCCCAGCCTGCTCTCTGTCTGATCTCTGTCTGCTCTCTGTCTGCTCTCTGTCTGCTCTCAGTCTGCCCTCAGTCTGCTCTCTGTCAGCTCTCTGTCTGCTCCCAGTCTGCTCTCTGTCTGCTCTCTGTCTGCTCTCTGTCTGCTCTCTGTCTGCTCCCAGTCTGCTCTCAGTCTGCTCTCTGTCTGCCTTCAGTCTGCTCTCTGTCTGATCTCTGTCTGCTCCCAGTCTGCTCTCTCTCTGCTCTCTGTCTGCTCCCAGTCTGCTCGCTGTCTTCTCCCAGTCTGCTCTCTGTCTTCTCTCAGTCTGCTCCCAGTCTGCTCTCTGTCTGCTCTCTGTCTGCTCTCTGTCTGCTCTCTGTCTGCTCTCTGTCTGCTCCCAGTCTGCTCGCTGTCTTCTCCCAGTCTGCTCTCTGTCTGCTTTCTGTCTGCTCTCTGTCTGCTCTCTGTCTGCTCTGCTGGCTGCAGTGTGGCTGTGTGAACCGTTACCCAAGTGTTTTCTCTTTTCTTCTCTGCTCTCTCTCCAATCTTTCGCTCGTGTCCACATCGTGTA
>NC_052320.1:15751563-15761563 GCF_016432855.1 Salvelinus namaycush
GTGGCGCAGTGGTCTAGGGCACTGCATCGCAGTGCTAGCTGCGCCACCAGAGTCTCTGGGTTCACGCCCAGGCTCTGTCGCAGCCGGCCGCAACCGGGAGGTCCGTGGGGCGACGCACAATTGGCATAGCGTCGTCCGGTTAGGGAGGGTTTGGCCGGTAGGGATATCCTTGTCTCAGTATGTAAAATGTAATAAAATGTATGCACTCTACTGTAAGTCGCTCTGGATAAGAGCGTCTGCTAAATGACTAAAATGTAATGTAAATGGGTTAGGGCTGGGCTGGGCTGAGGCTTGATCTGGGGCTTGGGCTTATTCTGGGGCTGGGCTAGGGCTGGGGATTGGTCTGGGGCTGGGCGCTACCAGGCTATTCCCCTGCTGGCTGAGAGCCCTTGTTAGTAGAGAGCTTGGTCAATTAGGCAACAGGGGGCTGCCAGCCTTCACAGCTAATGAAAGGGCGTCTGCTACTAGCCTGCTGCCCCCTCCAAAAAAAGGAATGAAAAACTCTCCCTCCAAATGAAGGCTCCCATCGTTTCACTGGGCAGAATGTAACAGTTAATTTATTCTTGCCCAAAATGTCTTCCCAGTCAAGACATAAAATCTTTGAAAGAACAGCCAAGGTGCTTACAGGTTGATAGGTATGCCATTCAGGTCAGTGAGGGTTCCACTTCTTTGCATTTTATTTATTTTCCTTTTTTCATGTGTTGGGGAGATAACAGGGTCCTTGCTACCCACATATGTGCGTGAGATTGAGTCCGGCAGATTTGAGTGCCTCCCTTTGGAATTCCTTGCTGCTCAGTCAATTCAGACATCTATAATTTCAGTTTCAGTACATTTTTAAATATCTTGTATGGCGGTACCTATGGTGTATACTGATGAGCTACTACATAAGTTCATATATCCAGTTTCAGCCTGTCTACTTTTTAACTGGCAAACTGCAGATTTTTCAACATTCATTACAGAGAAAAGTAACCTGACATTGTAGAGAAAATATGTATTTACATATACACGTGTACAGTGGCTTGTGAAAGTATTCACCCCACTTGGCATTTTTCCTATTTTGTTGCATTACAACCTGTAATTGAAATGGATTTTTATTTGGATTTCATGTAATGGACATACACAAAATAGTCAAAATAGGTGAAGTGAAATGAAAATATTACTTGTTTCAAAAAACAAAACAAAAATGGAAAAGTGATGCATGCATATTCATTCACCCCCTTTGCTATGAAGCCCCTAAATAAGATCTGGTGCAACCAATTACCTTCAGAAGTCACATAATTAGTTAAATAAAGTCCACCTGTGTGCAATCTAAGTGTCACATGATCTCAGTATATATACATCTGTTCTAAAAGGCCCCAGAGTCTGCAACACCACTAAGAAAGGGTCACCAACAAGCAAGAAGCACCATGAAGACAAAGGAGCTCTCCAAACAGGTCAGGGACAAAGTCGTGGAGAAGTACAGATCAGGGTTGGGTTATAAAAAATATCAGAAACTGTGAACATCCCACGGAGCACCATTAAATCCATTATAAAAAAATGGAAAGAATATGGCACCATTATAAAAAAAAATGGAAAGAATATGGCACCACAACAAACCTGCCAAGAGAGGGCCGCCCACCAAAACTCACAGACCAGGCAAGGAGGGCATTAATCAGAGAGGCAACAAAGAGACCAAAGATAACCCTGAAGGAGCTGCAAAGCTCCACAGCGGAGATTGGATTATCTGTCCATAGGACCACTTTAAGCCGTACACTCCACAGAACTGGGCTTTACAGAAGAATGCCCAGAAAAAAGCCATTGCGTAAAGAAAAAAATAAGCAAACACGTTTGTTGTTCGCCAAAAGGCATGTGGGAGACTCCCCAAACATATGAAGAAGGTACTTTGGTCAGATGAGACTAAAATTGAGCTTTTTGGTCTTTCAAGGAAAACCATGTCTGGCGCAAACCCAACACCTCTCATCACCCCGAGAACACCATTCCCACAGTGAAGCATGGTGGTGGCAGCCTCATGCTGTGGGGATGTTTTTCATCGGCAGGGACTGGGAAACTGGTCAGAATTGAAGGAATGATGGATGGTGCGAAATACAGGGAAATTCTTGAGGGAAACCTGTTTCAGTCTTCCAGATATTTGAGACTGGGACAGAGGTTCACCTTCCAGCAGGACAATGACCCTAAGCATACTGCTAAAGCAACACTTGAGTGGTTTAAGGGGAAACATTTAAATGTCTTGGAATGGCCTAGTCAAAGCCCAGACCTCAATCCAATTGAGAATCTGTGGTATGACTTAAAGATTGCTCTACACCAGCGGAACCCATCTAACTTGAGGGAGCTGGAGCAGTTTTGCCTGGCAAAAATCCCAGTGCCAATCTTATAGAGACATCCCCCAAGACACTTGCAGCTGTAATTGCTGAAAAAAAGATGGCTCTACAAAGTATTGACTTTGGGGGGGTGAATAGTTATGCACGCTCAAGTTTTCTGTTTTTTTGTCTTATTTCCTGTTTGTTTCACAATAAAAAAAAAATTGCATCTTCAAAGTGGTAGGCATGTTGTGTAAATCAAATGATACAAACCCCCCCAAAATCCATGTTGTAAGGCAACAAAATAGGAAAAATGCCAAGGGGTGTGAATACTTTCGCAAGCCACTGTATATGCCTTAAGCAGTGGTTGTTGTGGGCAGCAGGTTACCTAGCGCTTAGAGCTTTGGTCCAGTAACTAAAGGGACACCCCACTGAAGGTGTCTCAGGGAGAGTTGGGATATGCAAAAACACATTTCCAATTCAGACGTGTATAACACACACTTGTGAAATAGGACAAATATAAGCATCCACCTAATTATATTTCTATACCTACACTGATAATTATAATCTCCTAGAGCAGGTGTTCTGTGGGAACTCATTACAAACGAGAACAGTGATAGAACTTTTAATGAGTGTTAGAATAATACCTCACACTCCCAATCACACAATCAAACTGATGACAGGTGCTTCATGGCACCAGGCCTAGACAAAGCGCGATACAGTGCCTGATGGTTTGGTTTAAATATAGAAATAGAAAATGACACCCACACATACTTCTTCACTGAACTCAATGTAGTCTCAGTATATCAGGTTTAGGGAGATCACCTGGAGAGGGCCTTGAGAGCAGTTTGGTATCCACTAATAATACCACGCAATTTGCTATATTCTTAAAGTGTGTTGGACGTTTACCACTAAATTCACATCCAGCCATTTCTAGTCAACTACCTGACCATGGGTACAACCAATGAATTTCTAATAATCTCTTTCCTTAACTGTAGAACATGAGTATTCTTGCCATTCCTGGAAATGTTTATTTTGCCATTGAAAACCTCTTCCTGTGGTTGGAGCTTTCATTAGCTTCCCAGGGGGGTTGTTGCCCCTTTTGCAAGGAGACTTGCTGGCAGTGTCTCTCATCTTGTCTATCATACACACGCTTGTGCGCACGCGCACACACACGCATACACAAACAGACGCATGTGTACACACACATACAGACGGATCCGAACACACACGAACACACACACAAGTTTTTAATTGACTTTAGCTTTAGGCCCAGTTGTTGAGATACATCCTATTATAGCATTTGGATGCAGAACACGCCATGTGTACTTCAGGACATGATGTCCAGCCATAACTGCAGCAGTTCATAGAATTTTGCAGTCAATGTGATGAATCCATTACACATGGTGGCATCATATACTTAGTTAGTTTTGCTGCTTCACTGCAGCTAGCCGGCTACATTCGTTTAGTATGATAAAAGCTGAGATTGGTAGCAGTGATCCCTGACTTTGAACAGTATCACTAGGGGACACTTCCTTAACAAAGTAGCAGCTAATGTTCCCTAATTTCGATCACTAATTTATCTGCATTGCCGTGGAGAGTATTATTAGGTGCTTGTTTTATACTTTGCACACGGGACTTTCTATTACTGTTATTGGGACAGTCTTATTTTCTATTTTTGCTTCTTTTCTGAAAGCATTGACACATTATTTTTATTCTTAATATAAAATAGGGCATGCCATGGCTGGCTATGGCAGTCGTGTGAAAAAAGAAGCCTCTATTTCTCCTGTCTGGTGTCCCTACTTTAAAGGGCTTGTATTGTCGTTCCTGGAGCTGTGTCTCAGCATGTCTGCTTGCCTGTCTGGCTGTATGCTGGCCGCGGAGCTGTTTTTACAAGTGCAGGAGTGGCTGCTCCATTGCTCTGCAGCCCGACCGTATAACTAGGCTATTTTCCTATTCTGGGGAACGTCCCGCACTCCCATGGCTACCTATTAAGTCTCACCATTAGTCCAGCATCAAAGACTGTTTCTTCAGGACACCTACAGTTCAGGACGCTCCACCTCTTCTCTATTTTCTGTCTTTTTCTCTCCCTCCTGCTTTCATATTTTTTCTCTCTTGCTCTTTCTTTAAAATTATCTCACTCTCATCCTCTCACTCTCTGCCTTCTCTCTCCTTCTTACACTCACTCACTCACTCACTCACTCACTCACTCACTCACTCACTCACTCACTCACTCACTCACTCACTCACTCACTCACTCACTCACTCACTCACTCACTCACTCACTCACTCCCTCTCTCTCTCTCTCTCTCTCTCTCTCTCTCTCTCTCTCTCTCTCTCTCTCTCTCTCTCTCTCTCTCTCTCTCTCTCTCCCTCTCTCTCCCTCTCTCCCCCTCATGCTCTCTCCTTCTCCCCCTCTCTCTCTCTTCCTTTCGCTCTCCTTCTCTCTGTCTCTAAATTACCTTCAGTTGCTACCCTCTCTTTGTCTAGACTGAGCTTTCATAGGCCCCATGGCTCCCCACGCTTGAACAAATATATACCTGCTGTACATCAGTGGCTTGGGCTCTAGCAAATGTTGGCTGCCCTACTGCTGAATCCTCCATACTTCTTTTGTGGCAGACATCCCTTTTCATAGTGCGGTTTTGTTGAAGGCCATCTCTAAGCTAGCCGGGCCAGCATGCCGCAGTGGACTGCCTTAGTGCCAGTGGGATTTTTCCACTAACGCTTTTCTGTCATTGCTTTACCCAGAGGGCCAGCATGAATCATGTCTTCCTCTCCTCTCTAGTCTACCTTTGATTTCAAGAAGAATGTGGCTTTGAAATAACATATCTCTTTTTATTACAGAGAGAGGGTAGTTTCCTTTGTTTGTGCAGGCATGCTATCCTTCTGGTGCGTTGTGTAGCTTTATGTTGTTCTGTGTTCTTCTCTGTCGGGGGAGGGGGATAATGGATAAGCTTGGTCCGCTGGGAGAGGAGAGGTGACCTTGAAGTGATGAGAGGAGGAGTGAGGGGGAGAGGGGCATGTCCCACAGCAGGTGCTGCAGAATATACACATATATACTGTAGATGGATGCAGTCACACACACACAGTATGCACACAGAAATGCACATACTGTATACAATAAATAACACAAAGACATACACACCATCAACAGAAACAATGATAAGAGCAACCACAATAACAACATCAACAGCAACAATAAAGAATATATGCACCCACAGGTAGAGAAGCAGAGTCACATAATATATCAGGTCTAATCTAGTCTGTTACACCAAAAGTATTTAAACCACTTGGCTATACTATAGTTAGGATCATTAGGAAACTATGCAGGGATTGTTTTGGAAACACAGCTATAGAATGTAAATGAACGTGTCATTAGGTTTGTTGGTAGCTCAGGTGCCTGTCATCCTAACCATAGACATGCAGATGTATCCTGTAGGAAAATATTCCGCAATCAACTGCCACCTTCCCTGGCTGAGACCATTTATGCCCTGTCTCTCTTCCCAGTGAGGGAATGTTGCTGCTTCTACTATTAGGCCTTCGGGAGTTGAAGGGAACCAACGGTTGGCAGAATGGCCCAAACAGTAGCGCTTGGCTCAGTGAGCTGGCTCTGCCGTCTCTCTTTGGGGGCATCCGCTTGCCATCGAGACGGCGCTGTGCCGTGACGTGGACCCACTGGACGCCCTGTCACTTCCCGGCCCATCGCACCTCGGCCCGGTCCAGACTCCCTCTCCGCCTTTTCCAACTCTGACATCTTTATCCTCTTGTTAAAAGTTTTAATGGCCTATTATCTATGAGTAAGGAATGCTGCTTTAATTGCCTGGTGGCTCCATGTTTAGGCCCTGGTCCCAGTGGCGCCGTGTCAAGAACATGGGGCTTCCCTCTCCCTTCCATGGGCTTCTGTCCTGTATGACGGAGTCTGGGGTCGTACAACAAGCCTTCCTGTCACCTGTTCTAACACTTAGACTGACTACGCCTATAAAACCCCAGCATGTCCTATCACTTTACAATCGATCGTGTGGGACTCTCCAAATCAAATCAAATAAATGATATTTGTCACATGCGCCGAATACAACGGGTGTAGACCTTAAAGTGAAATGCTTACTTACAAGCTGTTAACCAACAATGCAGTTTAAGGAAAATACCTAAAAAAATAAGAAACAAAAGTAACAAGAGCAGCAGTAAAATAACAATAGCGAGGCTATATACAGGGGGTACCGGTACAGCGTCAATGTGCGGGGGCACCGGTTAGTCAAGGTAACTGAGGTAGTATGTACATGTAGGTAGAGTTATTAAAGTGACTATGCATAGATAATAACAGAGTAGCAGCAGCGTAAAGAGGGGGGTGGGGGGCAATGCAAATAGTCTGGGTAGCCATTTGATTAGATGTTTCAGGAGTCTTATGGCTTGTGGGTAGAAGCTGTTTAGAAGCCTCTCCGGTACCGCTTGCCATGCGGTAGCTGGAGTCTTTGACCATTTTTAGGGCCTTCCTCTGACACCGCGAGAGGTCCTGGATGGCAGGAAGCTTGGCCCCAGTGATGTACTGGGCCGTATGCACTACCTTCTGTAGTGCCTTGCAGTCGGAGGCCAAGCAGTTGCCATACCAGGCAGGGATGCAACCCGTCAGGATGCTCTCGATGGTGCAGCTGTAAAACCTTTTGAGGATCTGAGGACCCATGCCAAATCTTTTCAGTCTCCTGAGGGGGGAGTACGTTTTGTCGTGCCCTCTTCACGACTGTCTTGGTGTGCTTGAACCATGTTAGTTTGTTGGTGATGTGGACACCAAAGAACTTGAAGCTCTCAACCTGCTCCACTACAGCCCCATCGATGAGAATGGGGGCGTGCTCGGTCCTCCTTTTCCTGTAGTCCACAATCATCTCCTTTGTTTTGATCACGTTGAGGGAGAGGTTGTTGTCCTGGCACCACACTGCCAGGTCTCTGACCTCCTCCCTATAGGCTGTCTCGTCATTGTCGATGATCAGGCCTACCACTGTTGTGTCATCAGCAAACGTAATGATGGTGTTGGAGTCGTGCCTGGCCGTAAAGTTATGAGTGAACAGGGAGTACAGGAGGGGACTGAGCATGCAACCTTTTTCCCCTGTTTGAGGATCAGCATGGCGGATGTACACGTCCTGGTAATCCATCTGGCCTTGTGAATGTTAACCTGTTTAAAGGTCTTACTCACATCGGCTGCGGAGAGTGTGATCACACAGTCGTCCGGAACAGCTGATGCTCTCATGCATGTTTCAGTGTTACTTGCCTCGAAGCGAGCATAGAAGTAATTTAGCTCGTCTGGTAGGCCCGTGTCACTGATATGCTTCCCTTTGTAGTCTGTAATAGTTTGCAAGCCCTGCCACATCCGACAAGCGTCGGAGCTGGTGTAGTACGATTCGATCTTAGTCCTGTGTTGATGCTTTGCCTGTTCGTCGGAAGACATAGCGGGATTTCTTATCAGCTTCCAGGTTAGGGTCCCACTCCTTGAAAGCATCAACTTTGCCCTTTAGCTCAGTGCGGATGTTGCCGGTAATCCATGGCTTCTGGTTGGGGTATGTACGTACAGTCACTGTGAGGACAACATGATTGATGCACTTATTGATGAAGCCAGTGACTGATGTGGTGTACTCTTCAATGCCATCGGAAGAATCCCGGAACATATTCCAGTCTGTGCAAAACAGTCCTGTAGCTTAGCATCTGTTTCATCTGACCACTTTTTTATTGACCGAGTCACTGGTGCTTCCTGCTTTAATTTTTGCTTGTAAAGCAGGAATCAGGAGGATAGAATTATGGTCAGATTTGCCAAATGGAGTGCGAGGGCGAGCTTTCCAATACATGGCCCTAAAGTTTACTGACCAGGCCCTCATGTTGTTGGGAAGCGCTGGTGAGGAGGCTTTGTTCCAGGTGCCCAACTGTCTCCACCTCAGTGAGAATTGGGGACTACAGTATATAACGTGTTTCTTCTTCATTAGCTGAGGGTCACTTTCCACATGGGATCGTAGCCAATATTGTAGCCAAAGGTGGAAGGTTTCATCCTGCAAAACATTTGCAAATAAATAATTTACATAAACAAAAGACTGCCTTAATCCTACTATAACAGTCCAGGGGTATGATTGTACCCTATTGGTTTTACAACCTGTTGTATAATACAGGTAGTAATAACAATTTCCTAAATTGCTCCACTTAGTTGGCAGTGTTAATGAAGTGCTATAAGAGGAACAAGTGTTAGTGTAGAATGGCCCATAAAGGCACATTGTGTTTAGTTCCAGATTAATCTAAAGGACTACATTAGAGGGGAGTAACTGTGGTTACTGATGGGGTCTGAACATTGAGACAAACAGAAGCGTTCTCCAGGCAGCATGTCTAGGGCTATTTCTCCACTCATTATATCCTGTCCTCTTCTATTTCTCTTTAGAGAGGAGGTTTTTTGGGAGGGAAGTGTCCCTGTACTGTAATTGTCAGAGATGCACAGAAAATTATTGTATTATTGGAAGCTCTTGAGAAGTCTCCAAATGGCCTTGTTTTTGTTTATTTTACTGTGTTCCGGTGCACTTTAAAGGCCTTAGCCTTGAGCCTGAACAGTATTGTGTCTGGAGCTGGGAGGGAGAGGGGGATTATAGATGGCAGTATTTTAGCTTTGGGCTGCTGAGGTGGCACTGCAGTGCAGTAGTCCTTGAGTTACAAGCCTCTCCTGAGTGTCTGGTGGGCAGGTCACGACCTGTCTTGGTTGGATACTGCTGCTGTAGCTATGTCGCTTCTGGGGAAAAGCTTTCTCTTTCTTGCTGTTCTTTGCATCTAATTGCCGGGTGTTATTTTTTCCACCGGTGCAGTCAGTAGTTTTCGATGATCGCTGTCCATGTTCAATTGTGTGAGAACAAATGTCCAGTCTGTCCCCTGGTAACCATTTGGAAGGTTCCCCTCTGGCGCCATGATTTTAACAGATATTGCTTATCCGGCGATCCGTCTATAAAGTGCCCTGTGATATTTTTTATTGGCTTCTACATATAAAGTTAGGTGTTCGCAATCCGCAGTCCTATTCTTTGCTTCACAACTTTCCCCAGCTCACTTCTCCACGGGCCGATTTTTCTTTCTACGTCCTTATTATTTATTTATATTTCCTTTCTCAACAAGAGACCCCGCATAAATTATTATAGCTGTAGTAGTAATAATAAAAAAATGTCGGTATTTGGCAGCCAGTTGAACGGAAACACAAAGTGTGGTTTCATAGCTTGGCCAGGGAGAAAAGGGCTATTGTGTCAACACTTAGGTTTTCTAGGTCCTCAGAGAGAGCGCAGGGCCAGGTTTTGGCCCTAGCCCCACCCGCTATTGATGGATGAGTCTGCGGTATTAGGGGACAGGGGTCTCATATACTGTAGGTGGGGAGAGAGTGGGGGGATTTTGGGGGATGCACGTTGTGACCCTGGTAAGTGAACTTGAGTCTCTTAGGGGCTGCCAAGTGGGAAACTCTATCCCTCTGTCTGTGTGTTGGGTTCGCCTCCCCCTCAGACAGACACGGAACAGTGGGAAAGGACCGTTAAGTTTCTCCTCGCACTGACCTCCTGAGGTTTGCTGCACCTTAAAGAGGGTGTGTTGTTATATGGTCAGTGGACTCCAGTCATCGTCCCTGTATTTACTGTGTCTCAATGGCCGTGGTGGTGGAATGGTGTTTTTGTTCAGAGTTGACCCTCTGTCCTAGGACTGTTTTTGCA